>NW_027185791.1:5827395-5886818 GCF_028583685.1 Petaurus breviceps papuanus
CTTCCTTCCTTCCTTCCTTCCTTCCTTCCTTCCTTCCTTCCTTCCTTTTCTTTCCTTTCCTTCCCTCTTTCCCTCCTTCCCTCCCCTTCCTCTGTCCGTATAGGGAGTCATACTCTTACTTGCAGGTGTTTTGCCCAAATGATTTTACATTTTGATCACTGAAACCTCACAAAATAGCTTGGGGTTGACAGACTAATTTATTTTTTTGAGGACCATGCTTTAAGCTCAAATCACTCTGGCTTTCATTGATTGGTCAACAATACCAAGTCTAAACTTCACTTTGTCACGGTTTGGTGTCTCAGAGTGAGTGTAAATAGGAATTTTTTTTTCTGTTCTGACCAGAAACCCTGATAGTTTTCCCCTTCTAGAGAGATTTTTTTTGACTAGGTAAAAAAGGCCCTTTTTTGGCTCATGTCTTTCCTAGCCTTGATCACGATACAGGGGCTGTCTCAGAGAAACTAAGACCTGGAAAAGACCTTAGCTTGAAAAAGAAAAAGTCTCCCACTGCATCCTGGGTGTCATCTCCAGTTATCCAGATTTATATCTTGCTGCTGGACCCCAGTGACTCTGGAGGAGAGAATGAGGTTGGTAACTTTGCACAGCCCTGCCTCACTTAAATCCAGTTCACTTGTAAGTTATGACATCACCTTACTGATGTCATTGGTCCTCTTCAGGAATGAAGGATGAACAACAAAGAAGCTTTATAGACTCCCGAGTTTATCATAAACAATATGATTGATTGTCAAAATCTCAGTAAATATATTTCAGTAACTTTTTTTTTGGGGGGGTCAGAATTCAGTCAATAATAATAGCTCCTCTTTTTTGAAGAATAAAATCAATATTAAGGCAGAGTTTATAAATTTTTTTTTGTTTGTCACTGACCACTTTGGCAATCTGGTGAAGCCAATGTGCCCCTTCAGAGAGTAATGTTTGTTGAGTGTATTTGTAATCAAAGGAAATGCTAAATTTCAGTTAAAAGTTAGTGAAAATTTAGATGTTTTTTTTTCCCTTCCAATTTCATGGATATTTTGATATCAGGACCAGAACTCCTGCAAAAAGGTAGGGCAACATCTGATCAGACTCTCTGTTCCAGTAATTTTCAGAGTTAAGATTCTCTGTTACTTTAAGATCATTCATCCAGGGGAGGCTAGGTGGTGCAGTAAATAGAGCACTGGCCTTGGAATCAGGAGGACCCGAGTTCAAATCCAGCCTCAGACACTTACCATAAAAAACAAACAAACAAGTAGCTGTGTGACCGCGGGCAAGTCACTTAACCCCAATTGCTCTAGCTTCCCCCCCTCCAAAAAGGAAAAAAAAAAAGAATTCTTTTTATAAGGGGCTGCTAGGTGGTGCAGTGAGTAAGAGCGCTGGCCACAGAATCAGGAGGACCCAGGTTCGGTTCCGGCCTCAGATACTTAACACACACACACACACACACACACACACACACACAAAACTGGCTATGTAACCTTGGGCAAGTTAACCCCAATTGCTTTAAAAAAAAGATCCTTCCTCCAACTTTAAAATTAAAAAGGGAGAAAATTGCATATATTGTATATATATATATATACATAATTTATGTGTGTGCACACACATGATTAGACATATCTATAGTTATATATTTATATACATAAATATCTATATGTCAAGTCAGATATTATAAAGAGTACCAGGTATGATATAGAAAGAATAATATTAATTGAGAGATCTAAAAATTCATAGCAATCAATTAGGAAAAATAAAAAGGCAAGTAATAAAAATTGGCATAGGATATATAGTAACAAAATCACAAAGCATATGAAATTAACAATGTGAAATACACATTTCATAAAAGGAAGAATATTTAACTTCATTATATCTCTGAGATTTGGTGGGATTGTATTTATGATTGAAATATGTCCATTATTAAAAAAATAAAAATGAACTTAAGTTCCATGCATTTTTTTTCTTTGAACAATGTGTTGCTTTACTATTATGGCTAGGAGAGAAGTACTCAAACACTGATTGTCTTAGCTCCATGAAGAACCTCCTTAAGAATGAATGTTTCATGCCAGAGGTGTTAAATACATAGACTGTGAGCTGAATACAGCTCACAACCCTCCCAAGTGAGGCCTGAAACAGATCAGAATGCAACTGGTTAATATTTTTTTCAATAGTTGAAATAATTAACAACTTTAGTAAAGTTGCAGGATGTAAAATAAACTCAAGAAAATAATTAGCATTTTTATGTTGCTAACAATGTTCAGAAGCAAGAGACAGAAATGGAAATCCCATTTGAAATAACTATAGACAATATAAAATACTTAGCAGTCTACTTCCTAAGACAAACTCAGAAACTATATGAATACAGTTACAAAACACTTCTCACACAAATAAAGTCAAATTTAAACAATTGTAAAATATTAATTTCTCATGGGTAGGCTGAGTTAATATAATAAAAATGACAGTTCTGGCTAAAATATTTTACCTATTCAATGCCATACCAATCAAACATCCCCTCCCCACCCCCCACACACTATTTTGTAGAGTTAAAAAAAATTACAAAATTTTATTTGGAAGAACAAATAGTCAAGAATATCAAGGGAATAAATGGAAAAAGTTTAAAGCAAGGTGGACTAAACTACCAGATCTCTAACTGTATTTTAAAGCAGTAATCATCAATGCAATCTAAGAAATAGGATGGTGGATAAGTGAAATACATGAGGCATTAAATGCACTTTAATAAATTATCATAATAATTTAATGTTTTATATGCCCAAAGATTCCAGTTTATGGCACAAAAACTCATTATTTGACAGAGCTGCTGGGAAAACTGGAAAACGGTGTGGCAGAGACTAGATATTGTTCAATATCTCACACCATATACTAAGAAAAGGTCACAATGGGCAGGAGAGTGCCTATCAGAAAATATGGGCAAATTCTTTTCAATAAATCATGGGAGAAAGAGGGGTAGCACCAGGGATACACAACCCAGGGGCATTGAGACTTTGGGTAAATGATAGGAAAATGTTTGAACCTCTCCTACACTCCTGACAAGTCATATTTCACTTCCATTTGACCATCTGATTGGTTAAGCTAGTTTGTTGATTCAGTATCACATGCTTTTGGTTTAGAACTCATTTATCTATAATAAGACTGATTGTTGGTTGGAAGAAATGATAATTGCCATATCTTATTTAAGGTTTACAAATAAGGAGACTCTAAGAGAGTGATGAAAAAAAATAATTCAACATGATTCAACAGCTTAGTAAAGGAGTGTAATGGTAATTTGAAGATCTCCCATTCCCCTTGTATTGTCAAGCAAACAGTTACTTAGCACCTTGTTTGAAGTTCATGATTGTGTCAAGTATTAAGTTCCAGAACTTGTGAATCCCACAGTGGGAGAAAGTTGCTGTTGTAATAGGAAGGAGTGGAACAGGGAGGAGCTAATACCATATATAAGGGAAAACACAAGCTAGAAAGCCAGAATTTCTGAGAACAAAACTGAGAACTTCTGAGAGCCATCCAGAATTGCTGAGAACTTCTGAGAGCCACCCAGAACTGCTGAGAATTTCTGAGAGCCAGCCAGAACTCCTGGAAGATGGAACAATGGGGGCAAGAAGCATGGAAAAGATGGAAAATGCTCCTTACAAAAGAAGCATTGCTATCACTGGAGAGATAGAAGAATTGAGAACAGAACTGAGAATTGAGAACTGAACTGAGAATTGAGAAGAACTGAAAAATGAGAAGAGAGGAGAACTGAGAGTAAGCATGACTGTGGTTCCATTACTTTGTCTGTCTGTTTTGATGTTGCTTTGTCAAATTCATCTATTGATAGAGGACATTGCTGTTGGTACAGAAGCCTTGGGACCTCACTGCTGGTTTAGAAACACTGAAAGAGGATTTTCTTGTTGTATGTTTACAGAAATCCTGGAGGAGCTTCTTACTGACATTTTCAAAGGTTCTGAGACTATACTGATCATTTGTGTTGAGTTTTCAGACCTTGTTGTTAGGTATGAGTTGATTTCACAGGCAGATAGTGAATTGATAATAGTGCTGGCAATGTGAATGAATGTTATTGTGGCTTTGTTAAGCTTTGTCTTCCTGGGGAACAGAAACTGTGAAGGACTTGATGTGGACTAGACACTGAGATTCAATATGGAACAGAAACTGCACAAGTAGCTGGATAAGGAACTGAGAGCTGTCCACCTTTGAACTCAGGTGATAGTTGGATAGATTCAGGCAGGTGCTGGGACCATGAAAGAGGAATCATGGAAGCTGAGAGCCTGCCTCCAGTCAAGATGAAAAGATCTCTCCTTGGGTATTTAATGCAAACTGAGAAGATCATGATTTACTGTGGCCTAGGGGTGGAGAACTTTGACATTTACATTTAGCAGATTGAGTTAAGGACTTCTCCAATTAAGAAGACAGAAGACTTTTTGATTGAAGACATTAAGACAATGTGACCTAGGGGTAGAAAACATTGACCTATGTACTTTGTGATTTAATTAAGGACTTACTAAATGATTGAGTTCCTAAATAAAAGTATTTTGTTTAAAACTATGTGACCACTTTAGTGAAAACTATGTGGCGATTTTAGTGATAAGATGTTATGCCATAACATTGTGAATGTTGTATCTTGATTTCTGCGGATGATTTGTCTAAGTTTGTTACTGAGTAAATAGAGAGTTTGAAGCTGTTCACAGCAGCAGTCTTCTGGAAAGCTGCTCATGCTTGGCTTTTCAAGAAGACACCAAAAGTACTGAAAAAAATAACAGTTTAAAAATAGACTAGACTAAATGCCAAAAGAGATCCAAAAAAGCAATCAGTAGAATGCCTTATAAAGCAGATTGGTCCAATGGAAAAAAGGTCCAAAAGCTCACTGAGTACAAAAAAATTCCTTAAAAATTTGAATGGAGCAAGTGGAAGCCAATGACTTTATTAAAAATCAAGAAACAATAGAACAAAATCAAAAGAATGAAAAAAAGATAGAAGACAATGTGAAATGTTTCACTGGAAAAAATTACTGACATGGAAAATAGATTCAGGACTTTTAAAAAATTATTGGACTATCTGAAAATCATGATAAAAAAAAGCTTAGACTTCATCTTTTAAGAAATTATCAAGAAAAAACATTCTGATATTCTAAAATCAGAGGATAGAATAGACATTGGAAGAATCCTCCAATCACCTCATAAAAGAGATCAGCAAATGAAAACTGCTAGGAATATTATGGGAAAATTCCAGAGTTTCCAGGTTGAGGACAAAATATTGTAAGGAGTCAGAAGGAACAAATTCAATTATGGTGGAGCCATTGTCAGCCTAACACAAGACTTAGTAGCTTCTACATTAAAGGATAAGAGAATTTGGAATATGATACACCAGAGGGCAAAGGAGCTAGTATTACAACCAAAAATCACCTACCCAGAAAAAACTAAGTCTAATCCTTCAGGAGAAAATGGGCATTCAATGAGACAGAAAGAGTTTCAAGCATTCTTGGTGAAAAGACCAGAACTGAATAGAAAAATTGACTTTCAGATACAGTACTCAGGAGAAGTATAAGAAGATGAAATGAAAGGGGAATCATAAAGGACTTAATAAAATTAAAATACCTGTATTCCTACTTGGGCAAATGATATTTGTAACTTGTAAGACATTTCTTATTATTATGGTAGCTGGAGGAGTATATGTAGACAGAGGGCACAGGTGTGAGTTGAATCTGAAGGGATGGTCTCTAAAAATAAAAAAAAAATAAGTGGTGAGAGGAATGTACAGGGAGAAAGAGAAAGGGAGAGGTGGAATGGACTAAATTATCTCACATAAAAAAGGCAAGAAAAGCTGTTATAATGGAGAGGAAGAGGGTAGAGGAGAGGGAGAGTAAATGAACCTCACTCAATATACACACTCAATTACGTGTGGAAATCTATCCTTTTTGTGACTGTCATATGGTCATTTTTGTGTTCTTTATCTTAATTGGTACTTTAAAACAGTAAATTCTCTTTCACACCAGTTCCTCTTAATTTGATAGCACAGTACTCTAGTTTCTGAATGTAGAAATTTAACATAAATCAATAAACACAAAGGCTTGCAAAACAGCTGCTGTAAGTCTGTTCAAACACATTGGAATGTTGGCACCCAACTGCAGCTGCTGTGGAGAGAGTGAGACACCCCACATACCACACGCGCATTCACAGTCACACTCATACACACGTACACACACAGATGTTCTGTGGGGTATCAAAATGTGTTTCTCTAAAAACATACCTTTAAATGGTCTTAATTTTGTGCAAATTGAAGTACTGAGAAAATGTTTAATTAAGAAGAAACAATTAAAACAAAAAGTTTGTTTTATTTGTGAATTATGTACAGAATGCTTTCTCATATTATGATGGGGGAAATGGATGGGAAGAGAAAGAACAGTCACCATTTTCCATCCTCCACTGTTCCTTTTCCTCTTCTGGAGAAAACTATTCCTCTCTCAACCAGATGCACAAAGGAGTTTGAATTTCCTAAGTTGGTAGTTAAAGGGACAGAATTTGGAGCTAAACAAAATCATGTTGCATCTTTACTGACTGGCCTATCTTAAGCAAATAACTGCTAACTCTGAATCCTAAAAAAAAATTCTGGTACAATTTTATGAAAATTAAGTAATACAGCTTATGTTTCAAGAGTCATGAGTTATGTCTTCATTTCACCCTAAACTATTTCATAAATAACTACCTAACTGCATCACCTGAAATTTTGGTCTTTCACTTTCATCTCTTTTGCCATGTCTAACAGCAAGCAGCTCTACAGCACTCAAAAATGACATTATTCTAAATGCCACTGAGGAACTACATCTTTGACAACTATCAAAAAGGAATAAAAGCTATGTTTACTGCCAGAATATATGTTAAATGGATAAAATTGTCAAATATGCATATTAGTGACTTAAGATTGTACCAAAAAAGTTAGTAGTCTATACAATAAAAAAAACTGAATAAAATTGACTGGACATCAAATAGATCTCAGCAAACTGATTTAAAGACTACCCCCAACACCATACTTATGTTTGGTGATCAGACAACATAGTAAATCCAACTACTTGCACACATTCAGTCCCCAAATATCTTGGCAATAGCACTACCAGATTATGATTTTTCAGATGAAGGTCTAGTTGTTTCTTTTTCTTTTTTGTCTCCCTCTTCTTCTTCCTCTTCTTCACACTCTCCATCCATTTGTTGTTCAACTTCCTCTTTTGTAATAATTTCAAAATCATTCCCATTTCCACTACTGTGCTGGGATTGGTCATCCTCCCACCTGTCACTGTCTGTGTCTGAATTCCACGTTCCACCAGAGGCCTCTGTTCCATTATTTCCTAGAATTTCCATTTTCTCATTATCCTGTTCCCTTTTCTCACTGTCTGATTTTTCCTCACTGCCAGATTTCTGTTGTTTTTTGGCCTCATATTTCTCATCTTTCTTTAAGTCTGCTTTTGGTTCTTTGTATTCATGTGTGTATTGACTCCCAAAGGAGTCAATGAAGGCCACATTGGCAGTCAGATTCCATAGGAACCAGAAATGGTGTTTTCTAGTAATGAGCCAAATGATACAGAAAAGTATGAGGCCAGCAATAGCAAGCAGAAGAATGCTGGTTACAAAACAGCCTGCTCCTACACTGAAGTAATAACCCCCTACTCACATCTCCATGGGCCACAGAGGGAAGCGGCTTGCAGCTACGACTTCAATCACAAGAATTAGTCCCATGGCAAACATTTTAAAGTAGATAGGGTCATAGATCCACACATACACCACATTTCCATCCAGGAACACTTGATCTTCATGTGAGTCAAGTTTGAATTTTTTCTTGGCTTCTTTCTTTTTGGGTGTTCCTGGTGTTTCCTCCTTTTTCAACTCTTCCTCTTCATCATCTTTTTTTTTCTATCTCCTTCTTAGTCTTTTCATCCTTTATATTTTCTTGTTTATTTTCTCTTCCTCTTTCCCACTTTCCTTTTTCTTTTTCATTTTCTTTTTTTGTGTCATTGTCAAGTTTCACTTTCATTACTTTTAATGTGTGCTGAGAGAACCGATTCTTTAAAAACTACTGTTACAGTAGTCAACAACAGACCCTCCAGTTGTAAACAAAGCTTCTGCTCCTTTCTTGACCTTTGCCCATTTGGAGTCCAAAAGGCAATCTACTACTTTTGAAGCAATGAAGTAATCAACCAGGTGACCCATCATATTTGTGGATTTTGTGAGACAGTTGAAGCAGAGATACTTGGCCACTGCCTTTTTTTTCTTTGGATGTTTCACTAACTTCCTGGATCCACTTCTTCTGCCTCCTTCCTCTGTCATGATCACAGCTGCCCTGGCTCCCTCTCACATATCCAGGATTGTTGTCTTCTGGACCTACTGGGACCTACAGCACCTATGTAAAAGGCAGATAGGTTATACACCTGTGACGCCCTGGCTCTGCTTGATACCAAGTACTGAGACTACACAAGTCATATCCAGTATCATTTGCAAATAACAGCAGGATTTAACAAATGGCCACACTGTACTATTTCCCATTTCTAACTTTAGGAAGAAACTAGAGTGTGTTCACAGGGTTTACATTTCTGGTGTTCAATCACTAATCAGAGGAAGGATTTGACCTATTTCAAAAGCAAATCATACATAACCCCTTAACCACTGTCATGTTCTCTTGATGGCAGCACATTAAAACGTTTTAAAATTGTAGCTCCTTCTGGATTCTCCAAAGAGTATCTGTGCTCTTCTATAAATGACTCTCCTCTGGATTCAGGTTTACCTTCACCGCATCTGAAATGCCATTTTGCCCCAAGATACTTGGATACTAAGGGAGAAATGCTCATTAATGCCATATAGGTTTTTAATTGTGGTGGAAACTGGATGCACTCGTCTAGGATTCTTTATAATGCTTTCTGCCAGATCTGCCACAGACAAACCAATGGCCCAGCAAACATAGCCCTTCAGCTTAATCACCTCATAAGAAATTTTAACCACCTGTTTATGAACATCTTTCCAATTCTCTGAATCAGCATCAGTTCCTATTTGAGGATGAAGATTCTTCAGAGACACACTAGCAATATTCATACCACTCCACACAGGAACAGTGGAGTCTCCATGCTCCCCAAGGACCCATCCATGATATCTTGAAGAATAGACACCAAGTTTCTCCCCCACTCAGTAGTGGAAATGGGCAGAATCCTGATTGCAGCCACCTCCAATAACATGATTTTTAGGAAAGCCACTTAAGCTTCTGGGTCACATATGTCAAAATATCCACTGGATTGGAAAAAATAAGCAGCTTGCAATTAGGAGTGTATTAAACAATATTGGAAATGATGAATTTAAAGATATTCAAATTACACTGGAGTAAATTAAGAAAACTTTCTCCCTCCTGTTGACATGCCCCAGCCATGACAATGACCAGTTTTGAGTTTGCAGTTGCTCTGTAGTCTTCACCAGAAACAATCTTTAGCATTTTGAGGAAATCCATGTTGGAGATCCATCATCTCTCCCTTTACATCAACTAAAGCAAGTTCATCAGCCAAATCCTTTACTAAGATACCGATGGCACATGCCATGCCAACTGCACCAACCCCAACAACAGTGATCTTGTTCTGGGGAACCTGTTCTTCTTTTAGGAGATTCAAAATCAGCTGACCCTTAACAGTAGATGCCATTTTGGGGATATCAAGGTTGCTGGTCAGACTGCAAAAGTTCTGAGTTATACATGAGACTGCTGCTCCCACACTCGTGCCTTGTCACAATTGTTAAAACTCAAGAAGACATAGGGACCACCCTAACTGCCACCATTTCAGTATTATACTTGCTTTATAAATGCTTTCTAAGTGACTATCTCCAATCTTTGAACATGTTGCTCCCTGTGGATGAAGTAGAGGATAATGGCCTATTTTTCTGAGTCTCTTTTTATAGATGGGTAAAATGAAGAGAATAGTGTTGTGATATCCTAGAAGTGAATTTTTATTAGAATAATTATCCTCTATCACACTTAATCAGTACTTCAAGAATCATCTCTTTAAGCAATAGTACATGATCTTTTGTGATGCAGTCCAGCAACCAGTCATGTATTCAAAGCCTTTCTTTCTAGAACTAGATTGGGATTTCAATGAACTGAGTGGTTCAGGGAAATTGAGTCATTTCTTCAGCGCAATATTTAACTCTTCATTTTGTAAGAAAATAAACTGAATCTTGAAAAAAAAATTCAGTGATTTACATATGGTCTCATGCCCCATGATTATATAGTCCTTTTATGTCAACAGAGAACCTTTGTTCCTATTTACTGAGAGAAACTGAGAGGCACCGTGGTATGAGCTCTTTATTTTTTTTTAACCTTTGTTTAATGTATTGAGGTTTCAGATTTTCTTGATAATGTTTCTGATCTTAAAGGAAGAGATGTCTCTTTACTTTTTAAATGGTTTATCACTTCCAACTTTACCCTGGATCTCATATTTTGCCAGACTTATGGGAAGTCAGCTGTTTGAACTTTAAGGCCATAACCAATTGACTAAATTTTATATTAGTGACAGACCCTATGACTTAGAGAAAATAGCTACCTCCTAACTTACAAACCCAAACATCTGAAATGACAGCAAATTTTAGGCCTAAATTGAGCCATTAGACACTAGCTTGTTTTCCATATTGATGATTGTGAATTATTTTCTCTGGAATTGCTGTTCACTGAGATGGCTGAACAATGAATTTTAAATTACAAATATATCAGAAACAAAGCAGGAATACTAGATGCAGACAGAACATATAATAAATCCCTAGCCTGAAAAGAATTTCACCTTCTAATTCCATGCATCTGTTTGGATTTTGAGAGCCAAACAAATGGTTTGAATATGCTTTTTTTTTTTGCGTATTACCATATTCTTGAAGCTTTCTCTCA
The DNA here is from genome assembly GCF_028583685.1 of Petaurus breviceps papuanus. Taxonomy (NCBI): domain Eukaryota; kingdom Metazoa; phylum Chordata; class Mammalia; order Diprotodontia; family Petauridae; genus Petaurus; species Petaurus breviceps. Next base: position 5,838,289 of record NW_027185791.1, read on the forward strand.
ATTTTTATGCTAATAGAGGTAGCTATAAATGTGAGATTATTTTTTTTCTTATAGAAGAGGGGAATTATTACTGTAATTATAAAATGCCGGTAAATGAAAAGTACTTTATTTGCTTTATTTATGGAATCACAATAGGTAGGCCACCTAGGTAATATTTAAGATCTATGTTTAATTATTTTTTCCTCCTTTTCCAGTAACTTTATTAAGATCTTTGTTCTTCTAATTTGTATGTTTTATCAGTATTGATAAAATTAATTTTCTAAAACCTATGACATATTTTATTATCTTAGGGGATTTGTAACCTGAAAACTCTTTCTACAAATGTAGATCCTTAACTTATCTATGCATTAATCTTAAAAGATTGCTTAGAGAAGTTAGAAGTTAATTGACATGTCCACATGTCAGAGGCAGGAATTAAACCTAGGTTTTTCTGACTCTAAGGCCAGGTCTTCATTCACTATATCCTACCACCCCTCTTTCTGTCCACCATGCCTTACTAAATGACATACAAGCCATAGACTTATGCAATTAACTCAATATCCTAGAGAGACGTTACACATACAGAAATAAGTATAAATTGAGATCATGTATTTAATTAGATGGGAGAGTAATTTTTTCCTGCATAATTCTCTAACCTGAAAATTCAAAAGAAGGATGTAGGCACTGAATTTGTAGAAATATTAGTTAAATAAACAAGGTTAAATGTTATAAATATCAGACTAAGTAAAAGTTTCAAGGAACAACAGAGAATTTAAGTATTTAAAGGCATAATTTATGCTTCCTTCCCCCAGCCCACATACTGTATTCAGGCATGGTAAGTAACCTCACAGTTTTATGTTTCATGGTTTAAGGGAGGTTGGTTAGTCTACTCTATCACAGTGATTCAGGAACTAAAATTAAGAAAAAATAATTAGCCTACTAAAGCATTTATGAGAAAATTAGGATTTTAATACCCAAACTAGGAAAGAATAAAACAGAGAATTATAAACTAATTTCATAATAAATACTACTTTTTTAAAATAATAAAAGTATTATAATAATTCATTAAAATATGCACTATGATCAGGTTGGATTTGTACTAAAATTATTCACCATCAGGGGAAAATCACCATAATCATATTGACAATGAACCTCTTCCCCACAACATGTCATTTGATTATATCTACAAATTCAAGAAAAACTTTGACAAAATCCACTCATTTAGCTAAAACAAAAATAAAAACAAAAACCCACATACAAAATATATAGTAAAAATATTTTAAATTTGACAAAAAGTGTCTTCTCCCTCCTCTCTCCCAACCAAGATAAAAACTAGGATTATTGTTACTGGATAGAACACTAAAAATTTCTCCAATATAGCTGGAGATGTGATGGTACAGAGCAAGATGCCACCTTTCTCAATGATGGAATTATGGAGATGGAAATGGAGATTTGCCAGCTCATTGGATGTGTAGGATGAATAAGTGTTAGTACTCAAGGATGATACCAACCTCATTAATAATAGGGAACTTCAGAAGAGGGTGTATTTTTCTGGGAAATGTCATGAATTATGTTCTAGACATGTTGATGTTTATGGAATACCTATTTCAAAATTGTCAATAGTAGGTTCATGATGTGGGACTGAAACTTAGAAGAGAAACTAGAATTGGATATTGAGAATTGATATTTATCTACTTAGTGATAATATTCAAACACATGGGATCTGGTAAGATCAAGAAGGAAGAGAGAAATGAGGTCACCAATAGGCAGAACATAGAAACATAAGATAAGAAAGAAAACCTTGGGTTACCTCATGGTTAGTGGACATAGAACAAAGATGCAAACCCAGTAAAGAAGGCTCAGTCAAAGAAGAGGGGTGCAATGAGAATGAAGAGAAGAGAAAATCTAGGAAGAGGTTGTTTAATACTGTCTTCTGCCCAAGTGGTCAAGAAGAATGATTATTGAACAAAGGCAACTGGATTTGGTAATGAAAAGATCATTGGTAATTTTTAAAAGAGTAGATTCAGTTGTCAGAATATCAGAAGCTAAATTGCAAGAGATTGAAAAAGGGAATGAGAAGAGAGAAGGTAGAGGCACTTTTTTTTTTTTTAAGCAATCGGGGTTAAGTAACTTGCTCAAGGTTACATGGCGAGTTATTTCTGGGTGTGGTGCTATGTAACTGAGCCCGGATTTGATCCCCAGGTCATCCCGACACTGGAGCTGGTGCTCTTACTCCCTGCGCCACCTGGCAGCCCCTGTAGAGGCACTTTTTTTTTTTAGTAATTTGGCTGTAAAAGTCAGGTAAGCCCATTAATGAGGCCATTGGCTTAAAGGAAAATCAAGAATTTTTTTTTAAATATAGGGAGGTGTGGACAATAATGATTGAGTCAGTATTTAGGGAGAGAATAAAGATTAAAAAGGGGATTCTTGTGGGATAATATACTGGAGAAGAGAATAGGGAATAGGATCAAGGATAAAACAAGTCAAGTTAACTTTTTCCAGGACTTAAGAAACATCTCTTCATCAGAGTCTGTAGGAAGAAATGGGAAATAATTATCAAGGGTTTTTTGAGACATTTCATAGAATGGATGAGTGAGTTAATGGCAAATATATCCATTTTTCAGTAATATATGTGTTCAGGCTTTCTTCTGAGAATATGGAAGCAAGAAGTGCTGAGGGAAGACTGAAATAAGAAGAGAAGGTTTGGTACAGCCGCTATGGACAGTTGATAAGAGAATCAATTATAAGAGGTGAAAAGATTACTTTGCTAATATAAACATCCAGATGAGATGATATAAATTAACTTTTAATTGATACATTGAGAATTGTTGTGCAACTTCCTTCAACAACATTTAACAGGCATTTAGCAAGAGTGTTGTAGTCAGATGATGGCTCTAGTGTTTCAGTTTAGCAAGTCATGAGTGATCATAGAAAAGGGGAACAAGGGATTTAAAAATAGGTCAGTATATGTTTGCTTTGATTAACCACATAGTTGAGGTTGGGAAAGAAGGAAAGTTAAGCCAGAACAGGGTTGATACCCTGGTTGATAACCAGGGTTGTACTGGGATATGAAGGGACTGGAGGTCAATTAGTATAAGAATAAATATAGTGATTCAATAGTGATTTCTCTCCTATACGGAATTCCAAGATGAGCTAATTTCCTTTAAATGCAGTCCCATGCCTTCAATATGGCATAGCTCTATTGTTGCCTATATTGTTAAGCACTTAAGTGATTCCCCAAATATCACAAACAATATATGTTAGAAGTGGTATTTGAACTCACATTTTCCTGACTTCAAAGTCAATTCTTTATTCACACAATGCAAAACAATCACACTGAGGGCCAAGAATAGATGTGGGTAGAGTGAGGCATAGAGCAAGATGGAATGATATGAGATTAGGTTCGAATAAGGAAATTTCAGAATTCATGGTCATGGAAGTAAAACATTTGTGAAAAAATGGTTGACTGGGAGGTTCTTACATCAAAACATCCCTGTGCCAAGTTGGTCACCTTATGTCATTGGTTAATGCCTTCTCTATCATCCATTTTCTATCTAGGACCGCTATACGTCATTCTCCTACCAGTTGTGCTTCTGACTCTCTGGACTTTATCACTATCTCTAGAACAGGCACCTCACCCTACCCTGCTTCATATCTCTCCTTTAAATGTTGTTTTCCCAATTAGAATGTAATTAGAAGAGATTGTCTTTCTTTTCGTTTCTACGTATCCCCAGTGCTTAGAACAGTGCCGGATGCATAATAAACTCTTAATAAATGCTTGTTGCTTGCCTTCCTGATGACAAAATGGAGTGTATGAACATCACTGTGTCTGGCTATAATAGAGTTAAGTAGGTCATTGGAGTGAAGGAAGTGAAAACATTTATTTTCCCAGTAAAAGCCATCTGTCAAATGTAGTGGAATGATATACTAGAATAGCTAGTGACAGATTTGAAAGATTGTACTCAAATTCTAGTTTGCTATATGCTAGCCATATCACCTTGAGAAAGTCATTTTAGTTCTCTTTACCTCATTTCCTCATTTGTTAATTATATATGATAATTTTTACATTTATTTCACAGCACTATTTTTGGGAAAGTGCTTTGTAGATCTTAAAGTGATATTTATCTAAAAGCTAATAATTTTATATGAAGATGATGCTCCTGACTCTCCAGGAGATCTATTTTTACAGCAATAAAATTAACACTTTTACCTTAAACCATTTATACTCTTCCCCCAATATACAATGGAATTAATGACATGCTTTAGCAGGACAACTAGTGTTAGCATATGCCAGTTTGGGCTGTGGTTTGCTTTCTGATATAAAATGTGAGATTTGTACAATTCATACATAATTGTTACATCTCAACATAAGTCCATTTATTGATTTACATTTATATCTATGATTTTTATCATATGATGAACTCTGTCTACTGATGCAGATTGGAAACTTATTTGTAACTAAGTTTTAACGCTAACGAGTTGTCTGGAGGTACTGAGAGTGACTTACCCATAGTCACAAAATTGGTATGCATCAGAGGTTAACTCTTTTCATTATACCAGATTACCTCACATTTTCATTTTTAAATGACCTGATTTTTATAATGGAAAAATCTAAACTATTAAGTTAATGTGTATGTGTGTATAAATTGTGTAATATGTACATACACATATATGTGTGCATCTGTATATGTATCTATGTATATGTAGATACATATGTGTATGTATACATATGTTTATGTATGTGTATTTAAAGGATTTAGAAGTGGAATAAGTGTATACTGGGAAATGTTTAATAACCAGCTGGTGGAGGATATGCTCAGGACACACTTTTAAATTTAATCTGTATTAGTAACATTTTCTCCATCACCTTCTTAAATCTAGGCAATCAACAAAAGAACAAACCAGGCCTTGATTTGTGGCATTTGTATTTCTAAACTGTAAATGGTCACACTGAAAAACATGCTCTGTTAAGCCCTTAAGAACTGGTTCCAGCACACCTCTGACTGCAGTACATCTTTTGCATCAGTTAGAACCTTCTCAATTTCCAAAAGAAGTGGTTAAAGAAGCAGCAAGGTTAAGCAATTCTTTATGTCACAAAACCAGGAAGTGATAGAAGTAGACTTTGAATCCGGGTCCACTGACACCTAATATTTATGTTCTTTTCTCTATATTAGGCTACTTTGGATGAATAATTCACCTGGAAATATTCCAAGTAATAGTCATTTATCTCAATCATCAAAAGAAATTTACCTCAATCATCATTACTCAATAGGAGCTATGATGGCTCAGTGAATAAAGTATCTAATATGTTTTTCTCCAAACACTTTAAAATGTGGAGTTTGGCAACAGCTCAAATTTTTCCTGTCTTGAAAAATGTATTTTGGAAAATTATAAGTGTTCAAAAACAGGTATTCTCAAAGGGGGATTTAGTATATCACTTTGACTTTATATGCTGCCATTGGTGACCACTTTAATTTTTATGTTGGTCCTGAAGAATTCTAGTACAGTTTCCAATTTTTCCCTCCAGGATAATAATCTGTCTCCAGAGAGAAGCTGCATACAGTGTTAAAATGTGAATTCCTACACTTCATTTAGAAATTTAATTTGATTTCAGTAAAATACACTTAATCATTTACAAAGAACTTTTAAAATTATTTTATTCAAATGTCACATCAACCCCGTGAGATAGGCACTGAAATATGTCTTTACAAATGAAGATAGTGAAGTTCAATCAGTCTAAATAACTCTCACATGACGACTGAATGACAGACTATGCGTGGAAAATACATTTTCTGCCTTCAAGTCCAGCACTTTAAAATGCACAGATGCTTTTCTGCTGTTGGCACTAGACTATCTGTACCCTCTGCTGCACTGGAATGTCTTGCTAAGAATATTAGCTCCAGTGAAGCTGCTTTTGTTGACAGGAAGTCAATGACGCACATGTGCAAACAGATTTCATAATAACTAGAAAGAGCTGCACAGTTTTATGCTCATCTGACAGGCACTGATATTTATGCTTCCAGAGTTCTGGGCAAACATACAGAGATTTTGTCATTTCGCTCCAAACATATCTGTGCAAGCATCCATAGCTCAGGAAGTCGCACCTGAGTCCATTTATAAAAAGTGTTGGAAACCAGAGTCAAATAATAGGTATTGTCTATAGTTTTTAGAGTAAAAGGTTGTGTAAATGATAGGCAGCTGGTGCAAATGTATAGGTATTGAGTATATGTATGTGTTTTCATTTGTTCTTAAGTTATGTCTGGCTCTTCATGACCCCATGTGAGGTTTTCTTGGCAAATATACTGGAGGACTTTGTCATTTCCTCATCCAGCTCATTTAATGGATGAGGAAAATGAAGCAAACAGTGTTAAGTGACTTGCCCAGGGTGGCATAACTAGCAACTGTCTAAGGATGGAATTGGACTCATGAAGATTAGTTTTCCTGTCTCCAGATGCTGCACTCTATCCACTGTGCCATGTAGCTGCCCATTCACATGTTTATCTAGAATTTTATTCATAACTGACTATATAGGCAGGAAAAATGACATGAGGAAAATTATAGAGGTAAATTTGAATGGACAGCTAGATTGGCACAGCAGATAGGGTGCTGGGCTTGGAGTCAGGAATAGTGGAGTTCAAATATGGCATCAGACACTTATTAGCTGTGTGACCCTGGGCAAGTCACTTACCTCTGTTTACCTCAGTTTCCTCATCTGTGAAATGAGCTGTACAAGGAAATGGCAAGCCACTCTAAGTATCTTTGCCAAGAAAAAACTAAATGGGGTCACAGAAAGTTGGACAAGACTGAAATGACTTAACAACAAAGATGTGAACAGGGAATCCTTTTTTCAACTTGATATGGACTAGTATCTACACAAAACTACCATTTTCATGCTTCATCTTGTAATAAGAATGCAAGGATCGTGAATACTATGTTAATGGAGCATCCTCTAGGACAATTTCCAAGAAATTGGTAAGTCTTTGAGTCTAGCCACAACAATAAATTCATATCTGTTGTTTGAGGATGGGTATAGCTAAGAGAATTATCACCATCTTATCTTGCATATAACTGTTATATTTGTACTTTGTCTTCCTCATTAGAATGTGAGTTACTTGATCTTAGAGATTTTTTTAACATTTATTTGTGTCCCCAGTACTTATTATAGCTCCTGGATGTAAATATACAGAACTTGCTATACTGAAATAAGGAAACGTCTCAAAGACTGTGGACATTTTTTCTCCATTTCATGGTATTTTATTTTTGTTCAATTATATTTTTTTATTCAACATCATAAACTTATATTTGGTTTAACAGTCCAAGGTACACGAAGCATACTTTTTATTAGGATCAGGTAACTATAATCCATTAGATAAAATGCAGCTCAGATGCCATCTAGTCCAAAGAATGGATAATCTCCTCCACAATTAACCCAATCACCTATCATCCAAGCCATCCCTTGAAATCCTGTAGTGTGGTAGCTTCTTCTTTTTCATTTTTCAAATGCTTTATTAACTTCTGATTTACATCATTAATTTCCTCCAGATTTTGAGTTACAAATTTTCTCCCCATTTTTCCCCTACCCACCACCCCAGAATAGCAGTCCCACAGGATATCCTCTTCTCCAATCTGCTCCCTCCCATATCTTCTCCCATACCCCCTTAGACTTTTCCAGTAGGGCATGGTGGATCTCTATGCCCCAGTGCCTGTATATCTTCTTTCCAAATTACATGTAAGATAGTATTAATAATAGTACATATGTATATATAATTTTAAATATTTGATTTTAAAACTTTTAAATTCCAGATTCATTCCCTTCCTCCCTTGTGACCCACCATTACTGGGAAGATAATCAGTTCAGAATAGATTGTACATGTGTAGCTAATGCAAAATATTAACATAGTAGATATATTGTAAAAGACTGACTATATTTCCCTCCCTCCTATCCCACCACCCACTTCTTCTATTCTCTACTTTGATCCAATCCCTTTTCAAAAGTGAATGCTTCCAACTACCCTCCCCCCCAGCCTGCCTTCCCTTCCATCATCCCCCCTCTCATCCCCTTCCCCTTACTCTCCTGTAGGGTGAGATACCCTATTTAGTGTGTATTTCATTCCCTCCCCAAGCCAAATTCAGTGAGAATAAGGTTGACCCATTCCCTTTTGCCTTCCTATTCTTCCCCTCCACTGTAACCATTTCCCCTTGCCTCTTCTATATGACATAGTTTAACCCATTCTGTCTCTCCCCATCTCCTCTCATTATATTCCTCTCACCTCTTAATTTCAACTTTTAAGTATCATCCCTTCCTATTAAATTAGTCCTGTGTCTTCTATCTATGTATACCTTTAAGCATATATACATACATTCACACATGTATTCACATGCCTGTATCAGAGGCTATACAGTATATATTTCTATTCCCTTCAAATATTTTCATACTGAGAAAAGTTTCATCAGTTACAATTATCATTTTTCCATGTAGGGATGTCAATAGTTCTACTTTGATCAGTGGCTTATGATTTCTTTTCCCTGTTTACCTTCTCATGCTTCTCTTGCTTCTTGAATCTGGATGTCAAATTTTCTATTAAACTCTTTTTTTTCATTAAGAATGCTTGAAAATCCTCTATTCCACTTAATGACCATATTTTCCCCTGAAAGATGATACTCAGTTTTGCTGGGTAGGTGATGCTTGGTTTTTATCCCAGCTCCTCTGCCCTCCAGAATATCCTATTCCAGGCCCTTTGATCCCTCAGTGTAGAAGCTCCCACATCCTGTGTTATCCTGATTGTGTTTCCACAATATTCACAGTGTTTCTTTCTGACTGCTCATAATATTCTCTCCTTGATCTGGGAATTCCGGAACCTGGCTATGATATTCCTAGAAGTTTTCCTTTTATAATCTTTTTCAGGAGGTGATTGATGCATTCTTTCAACCTCTATTTTGCCTCATGGTTCTAAAACAGCAGGGCAATTTTCCTTGACAATTTCTTGGAGGATGATTTCTAGGTTCTTTCCCTGATCATGGTTTTCAGGGAGTCCAATAATTTTTAAATTTTCTCTCCTGGATCTGTTGTCCAGGTCAGTGGTTTTTCCCATGAGATATTTCACATTACCTTCTATTCTTTCATTTGTTTGGATCTGTTTAACAGCATCTTGATTTCTCATAATGTCATTAGCTTCTCTTTCCTCCAATCTAAATCCGATGAACAATTCTCCTTATTGAGCTTTTCAGATTTTTTTTTTCCATCTGGCAAATTCGGCTTTTCAAGGCATTCCTCTTCTCTTTGCCTTTTTGAGACTCTTGTGCCAATTGAGTCAGTCTGTTTTTTAAGTTGTGATTTTCCTCAGTCAGGCTGTTGACTCTCATTTTGTAATTTTCTTGCATCATTCTCATTTCTCTTCCCAATTTTTCCTCCACTTCTCTTATCTGCTTCTTAAGGCCTGTAACAAGCTCTTATTTTTCTTTGAAGCTCTTGGTGCAGGACCTATGACTTCACTGTCTTCCTCCTGTTCTATGCTTTGCTCCTTTTTGTCCCCAAAATAGGAGTCTAATGTTGGAGTCTTCTGTTTGTTTTGCTTCCTTTGTCTCGTCATGTTGCCCCTCAGTCACTTGACCCCTGGGCTTTTTGTCACAGTAGGACTCTGCCACCAGACAGGGGAGCTTTCTTCCCAAACGCTGGGGTTTTCTCAACTTCCAGACCTATTTGGTGCTCTCTTTGACGCCTTCCACATGCTCTGGCAAGCTGGTCATGCACCCCAGGACCTCCACCCTAGACTGAAATCCTTATCCAAGGAGGTCAAAGGAAGTGTGAGTACCCCTCAGACTGGTGCTTGGTGCCCTTACACTCTGCAGGCCAGGAGCTGAAGCTGCAATGTGGAGCCAGCAGGGCATTTCAGCTAGTGACTTCTCACCCTGGGGGCACTCCCAACTCCTGGTCCCAAAGTCCACACTGCACTGACCTCTCACTTTGTCTTTAGCTTCTATGTGTTGATGAATTTGGAAATGGCCAAAGCTTCTGCTGATCTGTATTTCCTCTTGCCAGTAGCTGGGGCTAAAGCCTAAGAGTGGGGCTGGGCTCGTCTCCCAGAGCTCTGCACTGGCTGATTCCTGCCGGCCTGCTGGGCTGTTCTCAGTGGGAGGTTAGTTTCTCTGTGTCATTTTGTGGGTTCTGCAGCTCCAAAGTTTGTTTGGAGTCCCCTTTTTACATAGATTGGGGAAGGTGGAAGCCAGAGCCCCACAGAGTTCCTTCTTCTACTCTGCCATCTTGACTCGCTTCTTTTTCAATTATATTAAAAAGTTTTCAAAATTCATTATTTATAACATTTTGAGTTCCAACTTTTTCTCCCTTTCATTTTCTCTTACCTTCCCTCCTCCCAAATTTAGCAAATAATCTGATATAGGTACACTTACAATACATTTACAATCATCTCATACATATTTCTCTATTATGTTGTGAAAGAATAAGAATAAAAGAATAAAGAAACCAAAAAAAAACCCCAGAAAAACAAAAAGAAGTGAAAATAGTATGCTTCAGTATATACATTGAGACTCCATATTTCTTTCTCTAAACGTGGATAGAATTTTCATCATGAGTTTTTTGTAATTGTCTCAAATCATTATATTGCTGAGAAGAGCTAAGTCTATCACAGCTGATCATTGCACAATGTTGCTGTTACTGTATAAAATGTTTTCCTAGTTCTGTTCACGTCATTCAGCAACAGTTCGTGTAAGTTTTATAAGATTTTTCTGAAATCCTCCTGTTCATCATTTCTCATAGCACAATAGTATTCCATTGCATTCATACACAATTAATGTCTAGTCATTTTCCTTTTGACAGACATCTCCTTAATTTCCATTTTTTTTTACTATAACTAAAAAGAGCTATTATAAATGTTTTTGCATATGTGGGTCCCTTTTCCTTTTTATGATCTCTTTGGGATAGAGAACTAGTAGTGGTATAGCTAGATCAAAGAGTATGCACAGTTTGGTTGCCTCTGGGGATAGCTCTAAATTACTCTCCAGAATGGTTGGATCAGTTCATAACTCTGCCAGCAGTGCATTAGTGTTCCAATTTTCCCACATCTTTTCCAACATTTGTCATTTTCCTGTTTTGACAGGTTAGCCAATCTGATAGGTGTGATGTGGGATCTCAGAGTTGTTTTAATTTGTATTTTATGATCAATAATTATTTAAAACATTTTCCCACATGACTACAGACAACTTCAATTTCTTCATTTGAATGCTACCTGTTCATCAATTGGGGAATGAGTGTATTCATGAAAATTTGACTCAGTTATCTATATATTTTATAAATGAGACCTTTGTCAGAATCACTAGCTGTAAAAATGATTTTTCAGCTTTTTCCTTTCCTCAATGTTTGGTAGCACTTGTTTTGTTTGTGTATTCCTTGCTCTCCCATTTTGTTTATGGTATCAGTCTTTATATCCAAATTGTGTACCAATTTTGACTTTAATTTGACATACAGTGTAAGATGTTGGTCTATACCTAGTTTCTGCCATGCTATTTTTTTTAGTTTTCCCAGCAGTTTTTGTGAAATAGTGAGTTCTTATCCCAGAAAGTGGAGTCTTTGAGCTTTTCAAACAGTAAATTACTATAGTCATTTATTACTGCGTCTTGGTACCTAACATATTCCACTGATCCATCATTGTATTTCTTCAACAGTACCAAATAGTTTTAATAATTGCCTCTTTATAATATAGTTTTAGATCTGGTGTGGTTAAACCACCTTCCTTTCTTCCTTTGCATTATTTCATCAATTCCCTTGATATTCTGAATCTTTTGTTTTTCCACATGGATTTTATTCCTTTTTTTCTAGCTCTAAAAAAAAGATTTTTGGTAGTTTGAATGTTATGGCACCGAATAAGTAAATTAACTTAGGTGGGATTGTCATTTTTATTATATAAGCTTGAGCTATCCATGAGCAACTGGTTTATCCAAATGGTTAGATATGACTTCATTTATCTGAAAAGTGCTTTGTAATTGTGTTCATATAGTTCCTGAGTTTGTCTTGACAGGTAGAATCCCAAATATTTTATATTGTCTCCAGTTATTTTAAATTGAGTTTCTCTTTCTATCTCTTGCTGCTGATCTTTGTTGGTAACAAAGAGTAATTCTGATGATTATGGGGGTTTATTTTATATCCTGCAACTTTGTTAAAATTGTTAATTATTTCAAGAATTTTTAGTTCATTCTCTAGGATTCTCAAAGTATACCATTGTATCATCAGCAAAGAAATTGGTCTGTATTTTTTTCCCTTTTTTTTTTGACTCTTCCTGGTTTAGCTATCAGAATCATATTTGTTTCAAAAATGAATTTTTAGGACACCTCCACCTAGTTTCCAAAGTAGTTTACATAGAATTGGAATTAATTCTTGTTTTAATGTTTGCTAAAATTTATTTGTGTATACATCAGCCCCTGGAAATTTTTTCTTAGGGAGTTCATTCATGGCTCATTCAATTTGTTTTTCTAAAATGGAGTCATTTAAGTATTTTATTTCCTCTTCTGTTAATCTGGGATATATATATCTGGACATATGTGCACACACATATATGTACCTATATTTATCCATTTCAATTAGATTGCCAAATTCATTGTCATATAATTGAGTAAAATAGCTCCTAATTATTGCTTTAATTTCCCCTTCATTAATGGTGAATTAACTCTTTTCATTTTAAATATAATTTTAATATTGGTATTTTGGTTTTCTTTCTTTTTAAAAAAATCAAACATTTATATTTTTCTTATTTTTCTCTTAGAAGCAGTACTTAATTTTATGTATTAGTTCAATAGTTTTCTTGATTTAAATTTTATTAATCTCTCCTTTAGTTTTCAGAATTTCTAATTTTGTATTTAATTAGAGACTTTTAATTTTTTCTCTTTCTAGCTTTTTTAGTTGTATGCCCAATTCAAAGAACTTCTTTTTCTCTATTTTATTCATGCTATCATTTAGAGATATAAAATTTTCCTTAAGTGCTGCTTCAGATGCATCCCATAAATTTTGGTATTTGTCTCATTATTGTCTTTGATAAAATTTCTGATTATTTCTATGATTTGCTTTTGACCCACTCATCTTTAAGAATTAGTTTATTTCCCAATTAATTTTAACTCTATTTTCCCATGACCCTTTATTACAGTAAATTTTTTCTTATTGTATCATGATTTGAAACAGATGCACTCAATACTTCTGTATTTATGCATTTGATTGTGAGATTTTATGCCTTAATTCATCATCAATTTTCTTTGCAGGTGCCCAATACCATTGAGAAAAATATGTATTTCTTTCTGAGCCCATTCAATTTTCTCCAGACATCTATCATATCTAACTTTCATAAAATTATATTTACCTCCTTAACTTTTTCTGTTTATTTTGTGGTTATATTTATCTATTTCTTCCAGAGGGAGGTTGAGGTCCCACACTAATATAGTTTTGATGTCTATTTCTTCCTATAACTCACTTTACTTCTCTAAGAATCTGGATGCTATACCACTTGCTGCATATATGTTTAATATTGATATTATTTCATTATCTATGGTACCATTTAGCAGGATGTAATTTCCTTCCTTATCTCTTTTAACTAAATCTATTTTTGATTTTGCTTCAGCTGAGATTAGTATTTCTACCCTTGTTTTTTTGTTCTGCTTCAGCTGAAGCATAATATATTTTGCTCCAACCTTTTGCCTTTACACTGTATGTGTTCCTATAATTCAAATGTGTTTCCTGTAAACACCATATTGTAGGATTATGGTTTTAAATACACTCTACTATCTGCTTCCATTTTCTGGGAGGGTTCATCCCATTCACATTCACAATTATGATTACTATGTATTCCCCTCCATCCTATTTTCCCCACGGCTAATATGTTTCTCTCTCTCCTTTCACTCTGTTCCTTTTCACCAGTGTTGAGGTTTTGACCACCACTTTCCTCAATAAGTCCTCCCTTCTATCAGTACCCCCTTCATTTTCTTTTATGTTTCCCCTCCTACTTCCTAACAAGGAAAGATGAATTTATATTCCCAACTTAGTGTTTTATTCCCTCTTTGAGCCAAATCTGATGAGATTAACATTCAAACAATGCTTGCCTCCCTTCCTTCCCTTTACTCTTCTGTCTATGTATACTCTTTCTAACTGCCCTAATAGAGATACAGTTCTTAAGAGTTACAAGTATCATCTTCCTGTGTAGGGTTATACATAGTTTAACCTTATTGAATCACAGGTTGTTGCTATTTTTCTTTCTGATTTACCTTTTTATTCTTCTCTTGAGTCTTATATTTGATGATCAAATTTTCTGTCCAATTCTAGCGTTCATCAGGAATGACTAAATGTTCTCTATTTCATTGACTATCCATCTTTTACCCTGAAATAATGATTAAGCCCAGTTTTGCTGGGTTTTTGATTCTTAGTTTTAATCCAAGCTCATTTGTCTTCTGGAATATCATATTCCAAGCCCCCCTGATCCTTTAATGTAGAAGCTGCTAAATACCATGTAATCCTTACAGTGGCTGCTTAATATTTGAATTATATCTTTCAGGCTGCTTGCAGTATTTTCTCCTTCATCTGATGGTTATGTTTTTTGGATAAAATATTCCTTGGAGTTTTCATTTGGGGATGGTTTTCAGGAGGTGCTCAGTGGATTCTCTCAATGACTATTTTATGATCTGGCCATAGAATATCAGGACGGCTTTCCTGATAATTTCTTGAAAGATTCCATTCAGGTTCTTTTATTGATCATGGCTTTTAGGTAGTTCAATAATTTTAAAATTATCTCTCCTAGATCCATTTTGTAGGTTAGTTGTTTTTCCAATGAGGTATTTTGAATTTTCTACTTTTTAAAAAATTTTTAAAAATTTTGTTTGACTGGTTCTTGATGTCTCATATAGTCATTAACTTCCACTTGCCCATTTCTGATTTTTAACTAATTGTTTTCTTCAATTAGCTTTTGTACCTCCTTTTTCATTTGACCAACTATACATTTTAAGGAGTTGTTTTGTTCAGTGAATTTTTCCTTCATTTGACCAATTGTATTTTTTAAGGAATTGCTTTTTTAAGTCAATTTTTGCCCTTCCTTTTTCAAGTTGTTGATTCTCTCTTGCATGACTCTACTTCTTTTCCCAAATTCTCTTCTGCCTCTATTATTTGATTTTTAAATCCTTTTTGAGTTCTTCCAAGAAGGCTTTTTGGGCTTGAGGACAATTCATATTTCCCTTTGGGGCTTGCTATGTAGGCATTTTGACATCGTTGTCCTCTTCTGAGTTTATGTTTTGATCTTCTTTGTCACAAGAGTAGCCTTTTATGGTCAGACCTCTTTTTTGTTTGTTTGTTTTTGCTCATTTTTTTAAGCCTATTTCATGACTTTTAAAGTTGATCTCTGCTCCTGGAGTGCAGAGGCCACTGTACCAAACTTCTTGTTCTGGGGGACAGGGACTTGGCCATTTGCCTTCTGCACTGGGGTCTCAGCAGCTGACCCTTTGCCCATTGTGCTGAGGTGGTTCTCATAGTTGCACCTTCTGTGCCACATTTCCTAGAGCTGTCAGTTTTCTTTCTGTGCTGGGGGTGGAGGCACCACATCTAGGCTGTTGTGACACTGGCCCACTGACTAAGGATTACTGGGATTTGGTTACTGACATATGCTGTGGTTAGAAGTATCCTGCTGGCTTGCCCAGACACAATCTGTGTTTGACTGTGCTCCCCTTCTTGCCAAGTGAGATAGACTTTTAGTGAAGTCCTTTAAAGTTATCTTAAGCTGTAAAATTGTTTCATTCCAGCTTTTTCTAGGTTGTTTAGAATCTTTAATGTTTTCTGATGGAACCTGGGGAAATTTCCTGACTTTTTTTCCACTATCTTAGCTCCACCCCTCAGGTTGTGGATATATTAAGAATATCATTAAGCTTAAGAAGGGAAATGAAATGGATAGTGGGAAAATTCCAGGAAAATAAGGTTGTAAAGTAATGGAGGAAAAAATCTAGAGAATTTCCCAAAATCATAACCCTGGTTTGACAATTGCATAAGCTACCTTTGTGTTGTTTTGGTATCCAGAATTTTGGGATAAAATCAGTAATAGGGAAGACAGTCATTTTGTCCCTGAACTAGTGAGACCCTTACTATTTAAGCAGGATGCTGTTGTTTGTACTTAGGATGAACCTTTTAGGTACAGAGAGAAATTAGTGGAGTTCACCTGAATGCGGATGCTATCAGGTCTCATTTTTCATCTTGCATTTTTGATTCCTGTGTCCTCTGATGATTAAAGTAAAGGCATAAATAATGCTCTTTTGTCTGAGAATATTTGTTCTTTTCTAGAACTTGAACTTAAGAGTCCATAGGACTAAATGAAGTCTCTTTTCCTTCAAGAAAAAAAGATGGTGATACCAATTTTTTATTTGAGTATCATAATTCAGAGTCCTTGAACAAGAATGATGAAGTGTTTCCCCACCAGCTCTAAATATTTGTTATGCTCAGTTTGCACTCATCCCTTATTGGAAATGATTACACAGAGAAAACATTTTCTTACAGAAGTTACTAAGAAATTAAATTAAATCTATGTCTAATATCAACCATATTAAAATTTCAGAACATCTAGTTCACTATTGTTTTGAATTTATGGTGGTCAATAAGTATAGAGCTCTCCTCAAATGTTTGCCAAAACACACTAAAAATATAGAAACTTCTTAAATGAGACCCAAAACAAACTGCTTTTAAAGAAATTGATACCAAAAATGTACAAGTGCTCCAAAAATATTCTATTGGTTAGGTCCAAAACAAGCAACAAAAAAGTGAAGTAGTAAGATAAAAACTAGGTTTTCTAGCAGAAATGAAAAACAGTATTAGCAAACCCAAGCTTAAACCCGACCTTAAGTCACCTAACATGACAACTTCTAAATCTAAAAAGAAAAGAATATATCTCCCAGAAATAATAAAACTGCTTCCAAAGGCACAGATTTTAAGAGCACCAACATCTGGATGGTAAATGTCCAGATCCTTTTCAGAGTGTCTCAGCAAAATGAAATATTTCTCTCAGTGGAAAATTCTGCTTCAAATTGAAGAAAACCAAAAGACCCTGTAGGTAAATTTCAGATATTTATTGCAATTACTACAACCAGTGAACTTAGCAATCACCATTATTAATAGTTGAGAATAGGAGGGATGGCTCGTGGGTTTAGATTTCATAGATAGCAGCAGCAGACAATTGCCCTGTTCTATGTTTTTGTACAAGTTGTTTTTAACTGGTATTTCCTAAGTTCCTGGCATACTGTGGGCACTTAATGATCAATTTGAGAGTGTTTATTCTTGCCTTCATTGTTTTTCTTTCCTCCATAGGAATGTGAATCTAAAATCTTTCTTGCCTGCCACATAGATTTTTGTGAGATTCAAATTAAAAAAAATCTGTTTCAAGTACTTTGTCAACTTTCAAGTTTTATACAAATATCAAGTTATGGCATTATTAAAATTACAACATCATACAAAAAATGAGCTAAGAAACAAATGGAACTATATCTGCAGTGCTATTCTCCCTGTTAAATAACTGAGGAAATACTAAAAGTTGAATGTAAATGAGAGGAAGAGTCTAAGGTTCATCTTGCAGAAGTGGATAAAAAAATAATGATATTGAATTCATTTTGTGCCCAAAGGAAAAAGAAAACCTTGTGATGCTTATGGTGATGATGGCAAGCAGGCTGTCATGAGTGTTATTACAGCTTATGTGCTAAAGTTTGTTTGTTTGTCTGTTTTTTCAGAAGATGGACTTTCCAAATGGCCAGGTATATAAATTGCTCATGGGAGCATTTCTGTGACCTTAGAAGCTAGACTGAACAGATCATCCTAATTAATTTCTCATGGGCAGCTGTCATGAAAATTGCACAGTATTTGAACCACAACTTGATACTTTGTAATATCTCTTGAAGAAAAACAAAAAATCATTTCTTTCTAAAATAAATTCCTGATAGAGGTGGTGCTGTGTGATAGAAAGAACACTGGATTTTAAAAGTTAGAAGTCCTGATGTTGAATTTTAGATCTAACACTTGACCCATCCATTTAACCTTGGGCAAATCACTTAATCCTTCTGGGCTCCAGGTCCTTTACATATTAAAGGAAAGGACTGCACTAAGTTTTATCCAAGAACCATTATAGATCTATTTAAGTAACATAAGCAAAAAAAAAATTAAAAATCTGAAAATTCTGTAACCTAAGATAGCATATACCATGACATATGGTGAATGTTCTCCTCCCTATGCTAAGAGTGCTGAACTCCCTGGTTATCTTTAAATTTTAACCAAAATTCTACTTTCCACTTGATGCTTTGACTAAACTCTCTTAATCTGAATTATTTCCCTTTTAAAATTATTTCCTAATTATACTATATGTATATATATATACATATATATATACATATATATCTTGATTTGTATATATTTGTGTATCATTTTCTCCATTAGATTATGACCTCTTTATGTGCAGGAATTTCCTTTTGCCTCTTTTTTTGCATTCCCAGCCCTTAACATAGTTCCTGGCACATAACAGGTGTAATAAATTTTATCAATTGATGTACTGAATTATGACAAAGAATGTGAGGGTGAAAATAATGGAAAATAGTGAAAACCAGGCTGGAAAATATGGTTCAAGCTCGATGAATTAAAGAGGTCAGTATCTTGGAAACTATTCAGAATCCCCATGACTATAAGTTGTCCCCTCCCCCTCCCAAGAGAGGCATTGGATATGGCAAGCAGGAAACAATATCATAACTAAATAAATTGAGTATATCTTAACAGAATAAAAAATATCTAGTAGCCAAAATAGAAGACCCTTTAGGAATAGGAGGAGGCACATTTTATCAAATAATCTCTAGTACCAAACTTGATCATTGTATCTCTGCAGAGTTTAATTGTGTCTTTTCCATTACTGTTATTACATTGATACTTATTTTTTTCTTGTTCTTTGCATGTTATTCCTTATCAGTTCATATAATTCTCTCTAGGTTTCACTGAAACAATTCCCTTCATCGTTTTATAGCAAAAGAGTATTCCTTTGCACTTATACACTTGTGTATCCACTCTCCTATTGTTGGCTACACCCACCAATTTTCAATTCTTTACCACTAAAAGAACCAGTATAAATATTTTTGTACATCAGTCCTTTTCCTTTTATATTTTTTTTTGTGCTATAGAAGAGGTAGTTGCATCAATGGGACAAAGAATATGAACAGTTTAGTTACTTTGGGGACATTTAGCAACATTTAGGGAACTTTGAGGATGTCATTTACCATAATGGCTAGAATCATTCATATTTTCACAAAGAGATATATAATATGCATATGTATTTAGGTATATAATAAATACATAGAAAAAAAATCCTGACATTATATGCAATGTTCTACATTGGTGGCCTCTGGCATCTACAAACATTCCTGCATCTTTTATTGTCTCTTCTTTGGGAACAATTTTCTTCTTTATTCAGATATTACTCAATATTCAGATTCAAATGTTTTATGCTTACATTGTTTTGGTCATTGTATATACACTGTTTTCCTCCAGTTCTTTTGGGGGTACTATAATACGGGGAATGATTCAGTAATGAGTAAAGAAATTATGGTGTATAAATGTAACAGAATGTTAAGCTTTTAATAAACTATTTTATAAGGAAATTATAGAACCTTTCCAGTGATGAAAGAGGTAAAAATGTCACATGAATGTTTTGCAGTAGCAAATCAACCAGTCATCAAAATAAGGTCTTAATTGGTACAGAACATTGTAGGAAACACTGAGGAGAAAGAAGGGATATTAAACATTACATGAGGGGTAGTCCCTAAAATTAAATGATCAAATTATAGCTTTGTGAATCACTACGTACCATAGGGCAATTTATTTAACCCTACTGGATCTCAGTTTTCAAGACTTTAAAGTGAGGATTAAATGAAATCTTACTGTCCATTTCATCTCTATGACCATTTCATACTATGGACCAAATATAATAAAATAAAATTTAGTAGAATTCACTATAAAATGCTACACTCAAAATTCTAGAACTTCATAAACACAAAATGGTACATGTATAAATAAATAAAATTAAAAGAAAAAATATCTAGAGGTATAAATGGACTACAAGTACAACATTAGTCAGCAATCTGATATGGCAACGGAGAAAAGATGTTAATAAAATATTTGATGACATTAAATTCAAAAAAAGAAAGTGATCATTTCTATTTTGTCTTCCTACTTATTACTTCTATAGTAATATAACATCTGAAAATCTATTATATTTTGCACATGACGCTTTGGTAAAGACACTGATTAGATGGAAAATGTCAAAAGAAAGGTAACCAAGAAGGCAAGTAAGGACATAAAATCATGTCATATAAAGATTATATGTACAGATTATGGATATTTTATGAAGAAGATAGTTATTTAGGGAGAGAGGGCAGAGATTTCCTCCTGTATTTGAGGGACTATTGTGTGGAGATTTCTCATTAATTCAGGACTTGCTGTAGCAGGTAGGAGTTGCTGAGACAAATTTATGATTGAAGGAAGGAAAAGATTCCTAAAATTGGAATCATGCAAAAAGTGCAATTACTGACTTTGGGATGTAGTGGGTTTCCTCTCTACTGGAGGTCTTCAAAACAAATTCTAACTAACCATGAACTGGTGTTTAGCTGTCTCAATTATATCTGACTCTTCTTTGACCCTATTTGGGGTTTTCTTGGCAAAGATACTGGAGTGGTTTGTCCTTTCTTTCTCCCTCTCATTCTGCAGATGAGGAAACTGATACAAATGGGGTTGAGTAACTTGGCCAGGATCACGTAGCTCGCAAGTGTCTGAGGCCAGATACGAACCCACAAAGATGAATCTTCCTACTTTCAGGCCTGGCACTCTTTCCACGACACCACTGATCTGCCCCGAATTACCATGTACTAGGTAGTTATTCAGACATGTGTTAAGCTAAATTAATTTTAAGGTTCCTCCAGCTATTTGGATATATGATCTTCTTTCACCTTCCTTCTAAAAAGATCAAAAAGTCTAATGATGTTTAAATAATGTGAAAGGAAGCGGGGTCTGTTGTAAGTAACAGACTGTAATAAAGCTTTTTAGTTTATTTATACTGTGACTTGTATTGAAAGACAAGATGTGTGGTAAGAAAAGGAGAATCTCAGTTCAGAGAGCAGTAATTAATGTTGTGTTTGATAGATATCCATAATTATCCTAAATAAGTAGCTTTCATTTTACATTTACTCCCACTTGATCATTTGTGGAAATAAAATAAAGATTATTTTAAAAAGAATTTAGCAACTTGCCTAGGATAGGACATAAATTATTATTAAATGAAAAATAGTACAATTTATTAAACATTAAAATGAAGAGGATTATCCATAACGCACTTGTCACAACTTACAATTGAATACATAAATGAATGTAATTCAGGCACTGATGTATAAACTCAAAGTCCTCTGACAGAAATATATCCATCTATTCTAGCTATGAATATTAGATCAAGTATAAAATAGAAAAGACATTCTGTCAAGGCAACAATAACAAAAAATTCAAACTTATGGCAAGCTAAAAACTGATCAGAATTTAAATCAGCCTATCATTTAATCAATGTAATATATATAGATCACAGTTGGAAAGGGATTTAGAAATGAGTCAGTCTAACATGTTCCTGCATCAAAGAAACCAAAGACTAGAAAAGTTCTCATGATCAGAAAGAAAGTAAGTAGTACAGATGAAATTTGAACTCAGGTATCTTGTTAGAGTTCTTCGCACCCACCCACAATGTTTCCTGTGCCATGGTTATCTATATTCATATCATAATTCATATAATATCCCATAAATAGAAAGCTGTCATGGTCAGGGGCTACTCCTTCCTTGCCTTATACTTCCCTGCTTTTCTTCCTTCCTTCCTTCCTTTCTTTCTTCTTTCTTTCCTTCCCTCTTTATTTTTCTTTCTTTCCTCCATTCTTTTTTCTTTCATTCTTCTCTGTATTCATTTATTCACTCTTTCTTTTAGTACACTTTATTTATACATTGTAATTTTGTTTAGTCATTGCTTAATCAATGGACAGATTTTTTGTTTCAGAATTTTTTGCTCCTACAAAATTGTTGCTATAAATATTTTGCTGTGTAGGTTTTTTTTGTTTGTTTTGTCACTGACCTACTTGACACATATCCCTAGAGCAGAATCTGTGTATATTCTGCTTTAATACTCTCCATTCAGAGGAATACATGAATCAGGTTATTCTAAGTTCTCAAGCAAGCATTCCTACAAAACACACACACACAGGGAAGCAGAATATTTGGATTGCAAACATCTCAAATAATAAATATACAGAAAAGGTGAATAAGTAGAAATTTCTAGGAAAGACTGAATATTGAAATCAATTATGCTGCTTAGAATTTGTGAGGAGGGAGGGAGAGAGGGAGAGGGGGGGTCAGAGAGAGACAGACAGAAAGAGACAGAGAGAGACAGAGACAGAGAGAGAGAGAGACAGAGAGGGAGAGAGGGGGGGAGAGAGGTAGGGAGCGAGAAGGAAAGAGATGTAGAGAGACACAGAGAGAAAGAGAGAGAGAGACAGAGAGAGAAACAGAGAGAAGGACAGGGGATGGAAGAGTGGAAGGAGCGAGGGAGAAAGAGAGGAAAGTTGTCAAGAAATCAAAAAGCACACAAGAGGATAAAATTATAAGTGGGACAGGAGAAAAGTGAGGGTGGAAATGCAGGACTAAATGCACATTGGAGTAAACCTGATGATAATACCTCGAGTGAATCAATGCATTTTGTCAGATCAAATTAAATAATAGCAGTCTTTAAAATGGGAAGAGGCAAACTGGAGGACAGAAAGGAATAGATGGAAATAAATATAGAGGAAATTTTGAATCTGGAGGATTGAGTTAGGACCTCAATTCAAGAATGTGAAGGAAGTTCCAGTGCAGTTTTACCAAGAGAGAAGTGGTACATGTCTTCAACAGGAGATGCGATGCTTAAATAGCCATCTGGGATATGAGTTCCCCAGTTAGGAGTGTGAGTCCAAAGAGAGGTCTCAAATATTTGTTACCATACCTAATCACTCTCAGTAAATACATATACAGAAACTGCTGCAAGAATTTAACTTCAAACACATTTTCAAATGAGAAATGTATGTGTTTAATTGTAACTTCACAGTGGATAGATTTTAAAAAAATTTAGTGATTTTAATTGATTTCTTACCTAAGATAAATTAATTAGTTTCCATTTGGTTCCTATGGTGTTTTTAAACTTGGTAAGTTTTCTTTTAACTAAATATTTTCATCAAACTTGCCAACAAAGACATCAATATAATTGTAAAGAACAGAAGAAGCAGGAGGATACTTACCTTATGTAATGAATTACATTTTTCATTTCATTGAAGATCAATAGGAGTGTAGATAATTTGATGTCTACATTAACCAACTACAAACATTATTGATCATAATCTGAAGCACTTATTTAAAACTTTGCTCATTAGTCATTCTCTCTCTCTCTCTCTCTCTCTCTCTCTCTCTCTCTCTCTCTCTCTCTCTCTCTCTCTCTCTCTCTCTCTGTCTCACCCTCCTTCCCTTCTGGAAACCAAATTATGAGACTTAAGTCATTGCTGATTTTGTAATTTATCCTTATATTTAAAAGATGAAAGGAGATTATATAAAAATCTAAATCCAATTAGCCTTCTAAATAGCTGCATGATCCTAGATAAGTTCCTCTAAATTTTTGAACTTCAGTTCCACTATCATCTGCTTTCCTCTTCTTCTCAGAGTAAACTCATCTCCAGGAAACTTATAGTGATTGATTCAGCTTTGGCAATCATACCACAACAGTATCCTTACTTACCCCTGTTCCTGTGATAGGAGGAAAAATAAACTCCCCTGAAAAGAGGATCCAGAAGCCCAGTCACCTCTTCATTTCCCACAAGCTGCATTGCTTGATTTCCACTACACCACCACAGTAAGTGTTTAATCCATGTTTACTGCATCACATTTCATTGCATTATATTGATTTTTTATGTATTTAAGTTTCTCATCTGTAAAAAACAAAGAAAAGCGACATTATCCTAGACGTAATATAGTAGATAGTGTTCTAATCACAGAGGCAAAAAGAGCTAGATTTAGATTCTACTTGTGATATTTACTAGCTGAGTGAACTCGGACAACTTATTTAACTTCTGTCTTTAGCTACTTCCTAGAACTAATCTACTAATTCTTAGATGGACAGAACTCTGTAAATTGATGGAATTCCAATACTGAGAGTCTTTTAATCCTGATATAGATAATAATAGGTTCTTCACATGTCACCATCTACTAGATGATTTCTAAATCCCTTCTAGCTTCAAAACTTTATAATTCTGAGTTTTGGACCTTTCGAGACTATGCTATTAATCAAAATTTGTAATTTCTTTCCATCGTTTTTCAAACTGGTGCAAAAGCAATTACACATAGTTTTCATTGTAAGAAAACTTGTCATATAAATAATCAATTACAGAGGAGAACTCATTTTATTTTTTCAGGATTTTCATAATGGAGCATATCATATATTTTAATAACATAACATCTTCCAGTAAAATATGGTATGCTGTAGCTTTAAAAAATCTTACCTGCATTCAATTATTCATTCAATCATTTAATAATTATTGAACAGCCAGGCAAAGAAAGAAATAAGGAGTAAATTGTGGGAACTATAAGGTTAGAGTCTAGAGGTCTTCAATCCTCTGAGAAATTCTTATTCTTGACAATCATAGTAAGGCCAATTGCAAAAGAAAAGCTTCCAAATAGACTACTGGATAAAATTTATAGAAAGGAAAAGTGAACTTGTTAAGGATTAATATTCTCAGCAGATACAAAATTGCTGTATTAACATCCTCCAGTAAAGTCCTACTAACAGAAATATCTGTAACCTCTCAAAGCTATGCCAGCATAGTATGAAGTCTCGAAGAGCCTATCAAACTGAAGATGTTTTAGGTTCAGGTTTAGTAGAAGAAAATGTGTTTATTCTCTGGTATAATCTGGTTCAGAGTAAAAAGGTTTATGACTACAAGGAAAGCCTTAAGTTGATTATTTTATGGTAACTTCTATGAAGGTTTACATTGATAGACATAGCATCCACACCAGTGAAATCAATGATCTTCAGAAGAACTGAGGTATTAAATTCCTATCATTCCTCAAAGATAACCACCATCTAAATTCTTTCTTCTTGGAGACAGTAAAAGAAACTGCTTGGTGACTGGGGGAAAAGGATGAGAAAACACATATGATAAAAAAAAGGAACAACTAAACAACTAAAAAACACCTAAAAAGGTAACTTTTTGAGAGAGTTTATGATTTTTTTTATTATGTAAAACACGGAAGTTTATTTCTGATTTAAAAGGAAAAGTTAATACCTAAGTCATAGAAATCTACTTGACAGCCAACTATGACAGAAAACATTGGTTGACAAGACAAGGGACATACATGTATCTTCCTGAAGGGCTCTTGTCAATTACAAATGTTTTCTTTAATTCAATTCAATTTTTCATTTACACATAATGTGATCATATTTAATAGCATGTTAATTTCATATTTAGTCCATTCTATGTTAGAAAGATTTTTACTGACTTGAGGAAATATGCCTAGTAAGAACTAATAATAATTTAGCTGTGGACAGGTTAAAACAAACTTTAAAAGTCCATGGTCCTGTAGTGACTTACCATTTGTATAGGACTTGGGTGATAGTTTCCCAAAGGACAATATATCCTCTTGCTCATTTTTAAATTTCATCTACCAGTCAGGAGGCAGGAGTACAGAGCTTTTGTTTCTGTAACCTGAATAATATTTTGTTTTTTTCTTTCATCAGGATAAAGGCCACTAACTTTTTAGGGGACAAGTCTGGTATAGATATAGATAGATATAAATTAGATATAGATATATATTCACACACACACACATATATATATATACATATATATGCATATGCACACAAATACATATGTACAAATAATTAGTTCCTAAAATATTTTGTCTGTACTGATTTGTACTGAGTAAATTAATTTATATATTTTAATATAATAGGATAGAAAATCCAAATAACAACTATTGTTATAATTTCTGTGTATGACCTAGGAACTAGGAAGAAGTTAGTGTACTGATTAGTATATTAGTTCAATATGTTTTTTCAGTTTAACTCTTCCTGCTTTCTAAAGTCATAAGAACTTGTCTACTCAATGGTCAGTAAGAATAATATTCCCAAAGTGGTTACCCTAGAGAGGGCTCTTTTTTTCTGGGAACTTGAGAAAAGGAAAAGCCTAAGAACTCACAGCCCAAGTTCTATTTGCCTTGAATACTAGTAATTCCTCTTTCATATTGATCTGGAATAAGGTCATCATCATAAACAGATCAATTGATTTATTTTCACTAAAAAGGACTTGGATGTACTTAAAAAGTTACAAGAAGCTTGAAAGTCACCTGTAGTCAACCTCTCCCTTTGGGGTTGAGAAACTACCATTTGATTGCCTAATTATATTCTATTAACTTATATTAATAAGATACAATTAACTGGTGTTAAAATAATCAAAATCAATGCAGATAGTTAGCTATGGGGGAAAATACATTAATAATGCTGTAATTGACTTGGAACATAATCCCTTTGGGTGCACAAAAATTCTACTACTCTTTTCCCCTCTGAGGAAAGCACCCCTAATGGCTATAACTTGAGCTGAGAATAATTTGGAGAAGGGGCAGAAGGGTACATGAAGGAAGAATTTAGGGTGCTTAGATTGGTGGGTTGCTAGGCACTTATATAATAATAGATGATATTTTTTCATTGTGCATTTTGGTATATATGGATGGGGATATGAAGCTATAATGGCATTTCCTGGTAGACTCAAAAAACCAAGAATACATTTCAGCAGCATTCCATATACCAATTTTTTCCCCTATGCCTCTCATTTCCCCCTTTCATCTTGATCCTAACTTTATTTTTTTTTAAAAGAGAAAGTGGTCATGTGTAATATCATTAGTCACATTCCCTTTTTAGTTAAATAGATGAATTGCTTATTTTAGAAATAATTTAAGTAATCTAACAATTTCAAATTTGTGTATAAAGAAAAAAAATGTCAAAATAATGCACAGTAGCCATAAGCATTTAAATATTTTTTATGATCTACTTAAGAGTTGAAAATCAATATTCCCTTGCTTAGAGTATGGAGCTAGGCAGTGTAAAAGATATATATCTAGTATTGTGGGGAATCAAAAGGACCAGGCTGACATTGATGTCACCTTTGGCCTGAGTTAGCAGTACCACAGTTCAGAATAATTTCCTATCGGTTTCTTTCTCTTCCTCTGTGTGATCATTCCCCTTCAACCAACCAGGGATCTTACCTTTTCTCTCCTCTTTAAGAAAACCTTTTCTAAAGAAGAATCTGACAATTTATTTTTGCCCTGAATCTAGAGTTATGCACATTGTAAGCTTTATTTCTTTTGTTGATGGCCCTTATTTTTGAAAGGGACCGATGACATCATTGGATGATCTCTTGACTTGCTTATGAATTGGATTTAAGTGAGGCAGAGATGCACAAAGTCATCGGCCTCAGTCTGTCTTGCAGTGAATGAAATCTAAGATGAGAGTTAAGGCAATTGGTGATGGCTCAGAATAGAGTGGATATCCTTGGTGTCTTTGATGTCTGAACAAACTAAATTGCTCCATAGCTCATGCTTCAACAACCTTCATGGCCATTGGAACAAATTGTTCTCATCCACCATTTTACCAGAGGAAATCTTTAAATCTTTACATGCTGGAGGTAGACATCCCCCCTAACTCACCAATTGGTTTGAGGTATGTTGGTTACCTTCAACCTGGATTAGCCTGTCTGCCAAACAGATTTAACCAGGAAGATATGACCACTGCACATGCTACAGCTTCTTGGAGCCATAGGTGAGAGTTGGGTGAATCAGGTGCACCTGAAAGGTGAATGAACAGTCCTTAATAGGGCTCAGAAAGCCCTCACTTCACAGATGCGAGTCCTCCTGAACACCCTATATATATGTAAGATGTATTCATTAGATGACCTGACAGGAACCACATAACATTATTTCTAACTGAAAAAAACTTTCCCTCAGAGTTAAAGAGAATTTTACATAACAGAGAGCTAACTCAGAAAAAATAGTTAACTTTTACATGGGGCTTTAAGATTGAGGAATGTTTTCATATAAAATGTCATTTCATTTATGAACAATCTTTTGTAATTTGAAGGAAACTGAGTTTCAGAGAAATTAAGTGACTTCTCCAGGTGAGTGAGTCAAAAAGTATCATTGGTAGGATTCTAATTTAAGCATTCATTACTCCAAGTCCAATAATTTATCCTCTAGAACATTATGAAATGCTATTTACCTGCATCATCTACACATGTGAATTGAAGTGAATTATTGAGATAAATATGCAGATATTTCAAACTTTGAAAATGTTTTCTTGCAAATGCCTGTATATGTCAAGCAAAAAGTACATTTTTGATTCAGTTATTTCCCTTTCTATTCTCTATTGATACCAAGGTAGACAGAGATTTATGGTTCCTTTAATCGAAATGCTCAAATGGATTTCCGATCTCTTCAGTGTCAATATTCTATTTATGCCCATTATCCATCTCTACAGCTGGTGAATCTTGGAAGGGCACCAGAAAAGAACTCGGATTGTCTAAGTATCAGATAAGGACTTCATTCTGAAGTCTCTCCCCTGTTGTTTTAGTTCTACCAGCCTCTGCCTTCACACACATTTCTCCAGGGATAAACAATGCTTCCTCACCACTGTGTTTTAGTTTATATCTATTTTCACCACCACACAGGGACATGGTGACTTCTCAAGCCAATGTTGCCTTACCCCCAGTCCCTTCACCAATAAACTTTCTCCCTGAATCTACAATTTTCCATAGGTGAAACACCTTGCTGAAACATCATAATTTCTCCATACTTGACTCTAAAACCCTACAAGTGTTTCTGAATATAATAGGATAGAATTATTTAGATTTTCTTCAGACTACTTCCAGGATTGAGTGGGACAGCCATGCACTCCAATATATGGCTACATTGGGAGATTAGGAAAAGGACAACAGCATGGGAAAGGGCAAAAGCCTGACATTCTCGGTATCTGAAGGCTAAAGAACACACACATCCAAATAAAGGGAACAAAAAGTGTTCCATATTGAGACATATCATCCTAGTAAATGCTAGGTAGCATTCAGCAGAACCCTCTAGATCCTATTGATTGATTGAGGCTCACCAAGGTAGCCTTTAGTTGATGTAGGTCCTTTGGTCCCCAGGCTTGCAGATAATGCTGTTTCCCCCGGATCAGCTTATGGTCTAGGGCAAGAAAAGTCAAGTTCCAAAATCTCAGACAAGCTATAAATAACCTGTGTAATATTGTCATTTATTTTGTAAATAATTCCAAATAGAACATTTTTAACTGTTCTTATCTGAAAGTTCTCAATATAACTCCATTGATAAATCCAGAAAGGGAAACTAAATAAAATTTAGTATTTAAAAATATGAAGGTTACTATAATTTTCTTATTTTTATCACTTTTTTCCATTGCAATAGATGTTTCTACTTAATTGCAAGCACTGCCATCACCGTCTTACCATTTCTTTCAATTTTCTAGTTTAGGGAAAGTGGAGAAAAACAAAAATATGTCTCTTGGTTTTATTTTTTCTTAATTTTTTCCTTTAATATATAAAGGGCATCATAATGAAATCACAAACTTTTGGAGGAAACATTAGTTTCTGGAGTTTAAAAGGCACATGATCAACTATATTATCACAGCTTGTTTCTTTTCCTTAATATTTCTTTGTTGTCTCCTTAACAAACATACCATTATCTGTTTGTCTCCTGCTTGTTCTGGGCAACTGTCCACAAAGAACAATTAACTGAACCTCTGTGCCTCATTTATAAAAAAAATCCTCTTGTATTTCTAGTTTTATTTCACTAAAATTAGTCTTTGATAGAAGTAAACAATTGTTTCATGTACTACAATAAGCCAGCCTTTTCTAGCACTAAGTACATCAGAAAACAATAAACAACAGTATATTTTTCTTACCTAGGTGCTTTCGAGTTTCAAGCACAGTATTTCATATTTAATTTGGTTGAGGTATTGAATGCATTTTTGTATTTAGTATACTCTAGTTTCACTTTTTCCAGAGTAAAACCTACTATATTTTTCCTTCAGCATATAAGAGCTTGAGAGTTCTTGAGAGCTTGCAGTGTCTATAGTGCTATTACTTGAGCCCCTATTGGTAATATTTTACACACACACACACACACACACACACACACACACACACACTATTAATCAGCAACGAGTAATGGCCCAGTCCCATTAAATGACAAAGTCAATTAGCATTTAGAAAGGGATATTTTTTAAAGATATAATAAGAATAAAAATAAATATATTTCCCTCAAAAAACATGAGGGTTACATTCTCCTCTAAAACACCTTAGTCGGTAGGGAAAGTCAGCTCATACTTTTTTCAGTTTCCAAATAGCATTGTTCCCACTAAGTTCACTTTCAAAAAGTACCTAAATACAGGATAAGTCCTTGTCTGGGCTACCACAGGGAAGATCCCAATGCCCATGACTGGTTGTTTAGAGGTATCAGTGCTGAACTGGTCACAAAATCAATCCTTAGACTCCCAGAGTACTCTACCTCTGTTGACTTCTGGACTCCTGAAATTCAGAATTTGTACTTTCCTAACTTTTTAAAAGTCACCTGGCTGGAGTCTCCAAAATAGTTTACTTAATTTAAAATGAAAGAATAAATGCCCAGTTTTGTGTAATTGATATTTCAATTTTTGAAACATTCATTTATTTCTTTCAAAAATGCTGGCTGGTAGCAAAAGACTGAGAATTTTTGTAAAGCTAAATGTCAGCATTTGAAGAAGAGATCCTAAGACCTCTCCTTTTACAACATAGTCTCTTACTGGATGTCTTCAGGGCAGGAATCAAACTATGATCAGAAATCCACCAAAAAAGAAAGGATGGAGGCTGACTAAAGCTTTTTTGTGCCCCGTTTCATAGTCCATTAAAGAGGCAAATCAAAGGCCTACAGTCTGGAATCAGTCACACAATGTCTTACTTAGGCTAAAAAGTATCTGCAGGGCACTTCCATTACACATCATTCCAGCTCTCCCAGAAGCAGGGTCTCTGGGCTTCTCCAAGTGGAAAATATCATCAGCAGTTTTTTGCCATGTTTCATTCCCTTTAAGTCCACATTAAGTATCTAAAATGGGTTCTAAAGTTAGTAAATCAATAGAGACAGTTCCTAGAAGTTTCATTTCTTTGGTTTAGAGAATACCTTTTACAAGTTTCTTTAGCATACTGAGAAGTTAAACAACTTTCTCTGCACCACATAGTTATGTGTCAGAGGCAATATTTGAACTCAGGACCGACTGACTTTAAAATCAGATCATTTTATATTTTTCCTCACTCCCTGTCACTAGTAAGTTGGTACTAAGTTAAAAGGAGTGAGATATACTAAATTAACCTTGTACCATTTTGAATCTCTTATTGTCACCCAATCTGAATGTGTTTTTGATTGTAATGAACCTGAAATGGATCACAACAAATGGAAGTGGTCCATTATACTCAGCCTTATCCTAGAATAATGTTAAAATTATTTCTAATGTTGTAAATTGCCATTTATTATATTTTTTGCCTGAAATACTAAAGTGTTTGAGGAAACAGGTCTGTTGTGTGCTAATGGCATTTCTTCTTTGCTATCAGTCATTCAACAAGCATTTATTAAATATTTACTATGTGTCAGCCCCTGTAGTAAGCTCTGGATAGCCAGACTATTCCACCAGTTTTAAAAGAAAGGGAGAAAGGCCTTCATCACTTTGGGTGGACTCCCTGCAAATAACTTATAGGAGGACATAATCAGTAAAGATGGTTAGCCTTAGTCCAGCTGACAAAATCATTTAGAAATCAATAGTACATTTTTAGAAAAAAAAAACTTGTTTTAAATGAAAATAACTTTTTTTACTAATCTAACAAAGCAGGGAAACTGCAGAAAGTAGTCACAGCTAAATTGCTTGGAAAAATAGTGTAGCTTATTTGCCAGAAAATTTAACATTGCAATCTATATTTTCCCCTGCTTAGTTAATCACAATTTTCAAAATAGAAATGGTGCATGATATCATATACTTCAGTTATCCTAGTCCATGTTTTTCCCATAGATTCTGTAAAAGGTGTCTACCAACACTGTATTAAACACTACCTTGCTGTTTGTATTTTTATATTTTGTAGGCAGTTGTCAGCCTACCAATATGTTACTTCTTATCATGGGTATATGGCCAGCCCAGCTGCTTTTCCAGTCATGTATTCCTTTATGCCTTGTCTTTGGCATAAGAAAATACATGGCAGTTCATTTATCTTTAATGTGTATCTTGCTTTTCTAGGCTGAACCTGACTCACAAAGTTCTCTAGTAGTTTAGTTTTAAAATTGTAACAAAATGAGACAATCATAGGTCATTCACCTGTTAACAAAACAAGATTTACCTTGCCAAAGCTGAAGCTTAATCAATAAGTATAGGCATTGAGAACCTCTTAAATTGTTTCCAGTATGTGACACTCACTTGCCTGAGTTGTCCATCCATTGCAATACACCAGCCAAGCATCAGAGAAATATGCTGGAGCTCCCTAGGGCTGTTTTGTACTTGGGTGATTGAGCTGTCATTTCAAAAGATTGATTCTTTAGTTCCCTGAGACAACCAAGTCTTGATGAGAGTCTTACTGCTCTTTGAGGAAAACAAAAATTTAAAAACTATACTAGCTTTGATATGTACAGAAGTTAGGATATTGCTTATGCCACACTTTCCATTGATCTTTAGGTCATCACATAGCTTCTTTTTGCACAGAAAATCTATAGGCGATTCCTAGGGAATAATGCTCTAATTTCTATCTGGAGATACTTCAATATTTCACTTTATCCATGACCTAATCGACATGGATGCTCCCTCCAATGATTCAGATCACATCATCCATGTCTTCAAATCCTCTTATCTACAAGAGTTGACTTCCTGTAAATTCACTGCAGCATATATGCTTTCCAATAGCTATATTTCTCCCTCTTGATCTCTTAATCATAACAGTCCCTATCCATCAGTTATCTCACTGTTGTGACCAGCCCATTTTTTTCCTAGTCATATTTTTTATTGTTCTTCTGAACAATAACATTTGAATTTCTTGTATTCTACTTTTACCTTTCGTGAGCTACATATGTGAATATTCATATGTATTGTTCTAATATTTTTACGTTTACATTTTTGTGATATCAGAGAGTAACTCTTACAATTAACCCAGCTTTCAAATTTATTTGCAAAGTGGGATAAAAAAAACAATGCTATTTTTAAAAGAGGTGAAATAAATTTTGAAGTAAAACTTTGTATTCAGGATATTTTCATGAGAAAAGTTGTTTATAACTCAAATTGCTTCTTTATCTACTCCACTAAGAAACAAAGATCTAAAAATGTCCAAACTATTTATAATCAGCATCCTATTTTGTAAATAAGCTAGTGATCTCAATATGGTTTGTTGAAGAATCAGTGTTAAGCCAGCAACCTATTCAGGATTGGGTGACATTAAAGTAGTATCTGCAGGATGAGATAATAATGTGTTACTTAATACTCAGTAAAAAAAATGCTGATTTTTCCAGAAGGCCTATGGAGAATTCCTATTATAAAAGGAATACATCTTCTAAAGAAGCAAACAGATGATCTGGATTAGATGGATGAAGTGGACTTTATACCTGTAAGATTCATGAGCCTGTGACAACTTCTTGACAGTTGTAACAACACCTATGTATAGTGCATTCCTATAGGAAAGACAATGTGCTTTTGGGCTCTTGTGCATATCTGGTTGACCACGATACTCTTATTATTCTATTGATTAACATAATGTGTTATATATCCTACTGATGAAAAAAATAGTTCTTTCTTCTTTCAAAAACCTCAGGTTCATTACATCACCACGATTTTTGTGTCACATAGCAAATAATGAGCTTCGAATCCTTATTTGGACTTATTATTACCAAAGTCTCCAATAGATCAGAGTCAAATATTATTTTCTACTTTTTTCCAATAGGCAAATTGATGGGGGACATAGGTAGCCAGGGAGTTTTGCTAATTTTCTAGAACACAATTTAGTACAATTTTTCCCCATGGTGGAGAGAGCTCAATTTTACAGAATCTTGGAGTTTATTAATTTTAATATTATTTTTCCTCAAGTTATTTCCAGGGTCATTTGTTTTTAAAAAAAAGCTCACTTGATCTTCTAATTTTTGAGTTGTTTAATGAACTCGAGTCCTGTTGCCTCTCTTCTATTTTCATGTTGTCCATTACTTGGTTAAAGTTTTCTACTTTCTCTTCTAAGCTGTTTTTTGCTCGAATTTTTCCCCTCAAAATCCTATCACTTAGTCAGTTAGCATTTATTAAGCATCTACATGCCAAGAACTATGCTAAGTACTGGGCAAATGAAAAAAAAATGTGCGAGGGTTAGTCTCTGATCTCAAGAATGTCAGAATCTACTGTGGAGTACAACATGCTAACAGTTTTTTGCACACATGCTATTTACAGGATGAATTGGGGGTGGTCTCAAAGGGAAGGCACTAATGTTAAAGAGGACTGGAAAATGCTTCTGGCAGATGGTGGGACTTTATTTGGGAGTTTAGCTGGAAAGAGCCTGGAAAGCCAGGAAACGGAGATGAAGATAGCCAGTGAAAACTTTCTGGTTTGGATAATGTATATGGAAGGGAGCAAGATATAATGGGCATGGGAAAGTAATGAAGGATGTTTTTGTTCTTCATTTAGTTCAAAGAAAGACAATGAGATCATGGTTGATGTCCAGACTTGTGTGTGAATTGGGTTTAAGTGAAGCAAAGTCACACAAACTTTTCAGTCTCACTTTCTCTAGTCATCAAGGCAAGACAAAAGTCACAATGACTGGTGATAGCCCTGAATGCAGTGGATGACCTTGTTGTTTTCAGTGTCTCACCAGGTTCTTTGTGTTCCACAGAGCTTGCTTCATCTGCTTCATGGCCATTGGAACACATTGTTCTCATCCACTCATTCCACCAGGAGTCTTTACAAGCTTGGGGTAGATCCACTAGTGGGTTTGAAAATTGTCCGTTACCCTCAATCTGGGTCTACTGAGGGGGTTTTACTGGTGTGTGACAACTGTGCATACCACAGCTTTTGGGAGTCATACCTGGCAGTTGGGCAAAAGTTGGACACCAAAAGTGGATGAGCAGCCCTGAAAAGACTTGAAAACCCCTCACAACTGAGATACTAATCCTCCCTGAACAACATACAAACCCCATAAAGAATATTAGAAGGTAAACAGAAAATTTTATATATGATCCTATAGATAATCATGGTGTGTGTGATATGATTACACCTACACTAAATTTTTAAGGAATATTAATTTGTCAGTTGAGTAGGAAATATATTGGAGTGAGCAGAGATTTGAGGCAGAGATCAAATAGCAGGCTATTATAATACTCCAAGTATATGGTGAAGCTGTACTAGAATGGTTGCAATGTCAGAGGAGAGAAAGGGCTAAATACAAAAGATATTACAAAGGTAGAAATCATAAAACTTGGCCATTGATTGGTGAGAGGGGGTGAGAGAGAATGAGGAGTTGAGGATGACATCTAGGTTGCAAGCCTGGATCACTGGGAGGATGGTCGTATCCTCAAGAGTAATAGAGAATTGCAACATGACTAATGTGAAAATGTGCTAAATAGGAATGTATGTGTAGAGTCCATATTAAATTGCAAGTCATCTTGGGGAGGGAGGAGAAAATTTAAAACTTATGGAATTGAATGTTGAAAACTAAAAATAAACAATTTAATAAATTGGAGAAAAAAAAGATTAATAGATAATTTAGAAAGAAAAGAGGGTTCCTAGAATGGGGTAATGAATTACTTTTGGATATGTTGAGTTTAAATACCTATGGAATCTAATTGCTCAGAATTTGTGTACCATAGCCTCAGGTGAAGCCAAAGGTTTTTCTTTATTCATTTGTTTATTTTACCTAAGAGGCCTTATTAGATGAACACTTGGCAAAATTCTGGTGGTGCCATCCTTAAACACTTAGAAGTGGTTAGTGCCTTAGTAATATCTTCTAATACCTCAAGGGCCTGTTAAAATCAGGGTCTCATGGACTCAAGCTATTCATTTTCTTTTCCTCTGAACAAAACTCATTTGACCTGGTGACTGCTGATGAGTATTATGCAAGGTTTTTAACAATGGAAAAGAAAGGATATTAAAAGTGTAAGTGAAATGACAGAGGCAACATAATTATATATAAAAAATTGATATTGACACAGAAGACCCAAGTTCCTTACTTTCAGCTGACTTGATTTCCTTGAAGGAGTAGGGCTTGATGACTTAAGAGATTCAAAAGGACAGATAATTTCAAGCTTTGTGGGACTACCTATTCACTAAAACTGTCCCAGAATGGAACGGACTGCTTTGGGAAGTACAGGTTCTTTCATCATGGAAGATTTTCAAGGAGAGACCCAGTAACTATTCATGAAAACATATATGGGTTTCTTGATCAGGGAGGGGTAGACAAGTTGTTTTTTGAGATACTTTCTGACTGCGTGTCTATGATTCAATCAAATAACAGAGAAATGAAGTAGTGAGTTTGTAAACTTGAAAAAGAAAGATAGGAAAGGTATTAGGGATAAGAAACATGTTACTTAGGGGTCAGGGACATTAATCATCTCTGACATAGACATTGTAGAAGAAGATTCCTTCTAACACGAAAGGGACAGATACCTTTTAGGAGACGTCTATATCTCCAGTTTATTTGTTGTCCTCCTCAATGATCTGAGAACACCTCTATCAGAGCCTAATGAGTTGTCACTAACTCTCCTCAGTAGTACTCAGGTAACTTACCTTTTTAAAATTTTTTTAGCAATTGGGGTTAAGTAACTTGCTCAAGGTTACACAGCCAGGTGTTTCTGGGTGGGTGCTAAGTGTCTGAGCCCAGATTTGATCCCCACGTCATCTCAACACTGGGGCCGGTGCTCTTACTAGCTGTGCTACCTGGCCACCCCTTCAGGTAACTTATTTTAAAGAATGAACAGACTTATTTATAGCTTAAGGAAAATTTAGAAATTCCTATCAGGGATGCTAGAATGTAACAATATTCAGAAGTGAACAACCATCCTTAAGGGGTGGATACTTATTATCCCAACTGTTAGGGATTACCTCTACAATTGCTCCTGTTTTTTTTCTTTCTTTTTTAAATTATTTTTTAGCTTACATCATTCATTTTTTTCACAGGATTTTGACTTATAAATTTTCTCCCCATTTTTCGCCTACCCACCACCCCAAAACAATGATGCCACTGAATATCGCCTCCCTCAATTTGCTCTCTCCCATATCTTTCCCTGTACCCCCCTCTGACTTTTCAGTAGGGCATGGTAGATCTCTATCCTCAGGGCCTGTATATCTTATTTCCCATGTACATGTAAAATAATAATAATGTACATATACATATATTTTAAACATTCTATTTTAAACCTTTGAATTACAGATTCTTTCCCTTCATCCCTTGTCACCCACCCTTACTGGGAAGAGAAGCAGTTCAAAATACATTGTATATGTGAAGCTATGCAAAACATTTCCACAGTGGATATATTGTAAAAGACTGAATATATTTCCCTCCCTCCTATCCCACCTGCCCTTGTTCTATTCTCTGCTTTGATCCTGTCCCTTTTCAAAAGTGGGTGCTTCCAAATTCCCTTCCCTACAGCTGTCCTCCCTTCCATCATCCCCCCTGTCATCCCTTTCCCCCCTACTCTACTGTACGGTGAGATACCTTATTTAGTGTGTATTCATTCAAAGAGAATTAGGTTTTGCCTTTTTGCCTTCCTGTTCTTCCCCTCCATTGTATGTTTTCCCTTGTTTCTTTTGTATGAAAGAGTATACCCCATTATGTCTTTCCCCATCTCCTCTCATTGTATTCCCCTCTTATCTCTTAATTTCACCTTTTAAGTATCATCCCTTCCTATTCAATTGTTTCTGAGCCCTCTATGTATACCTGTACATATACGTATATATATATTTATACACACACATACATACACAAACTCACATATATATTCATACTCCCATATGCCCTTGTATATAGACATATATATGCATTTATACATATACACACACAAACATACACACACACACATACACACACATTTCTATTCCCTTCAACTATTTTCATACTGAGAAAAGTTTCATGAGTTACAATTATCATTTTTCCATGTAGGAATGTAAAGAGTTCAACTTTGGTAAGTTCCTCATGATTTCTTTTCCCTGTTTACCTTGTCATACTTCTCTTGCTTCTTGTATCTGGATATCAAATTTCCTATTCAACTCTAGTTTTTCATCATGAATGCTTGAAAATCTTCTATTCCATTGAATGAGCATATGTTCCCCTGAAACATGATACTCAGTTTTGCTGGATAGGTGATGATTCTTGGTTTTAATCCCAGCTCCTTTGACTTGTAAACTATTATATTCCAAGCCCTTTGATCCTTCAGTGTAGAAGCTTCTAGATCCTGTGTTATACTGATTGTGCTTCCAAAGTAGTAAAATCTTTTCTTCCTGGCTGCTTGTAATATTTTCTCCTTGATCTGGGAATTCTGGAACGTGGATATAATATTCCTAGGAGTTTACTTTTTGGAATCTTTTTCAGGAGGTGAACAGTGGATACTTTCCACCTATATTTTGCCAACTGTTTCTAAAATATCAGGGCAATTTTACTTGATAATTTCTTTTTCTTTTTCCAAATCAAATGTTTTATTAATTTGTAGTTTACATCATTCATTTCCACCAGATTTTGATTTAAAAATTTTCTCTCCGTTTTTCCCCTACCCACCATGCTAAAATAGCTATCCTATTGGATATCCACACCTCCAATCTACTCTCTCCCATATCTTCTCCCATACCTTCTTCATCTTTCCAGTAGGGGATGGTGGATTTCTATGCCCCAGTCCTGTATATCTTATTTCCCAGGTACCTGTAAAAATATTAATAATAGTATATATTTATATATTTTAAACATTTTATTTTAAAACTTTGAATTCCAGATTTATTCCCTTCATCCCTTATCACCCAACCTTACTGGGAAGATAAGCAATTCAGTATAGGTTGTACATGTGTAGCTATGCAAAACATTTCCATAGTGGATATACTGTAAAAGACTGACTATATTTCCCTCCCCCCTGTCCCACCTCCCACTTGTTCTATTCTCTACTTTGATCCTGTCTCTTTTCAAAAGTGGGTTATTCCTACTTCCCTCTCCCCCAGTCTGTCCTCCCTTCCTTCATCCCCCTTCTCATTCCCTTCTCTCCTACTATCCTGTAGGGTGAGATACATTATTAAGAGTGTATGTCATTCCCTCCCTAAGCCAAATACAATGATAGTAATTTTGACCCATTCCCTTTTGCCTTCTTGTTCTTCCCCTCCATTGTAACCATTTTCTCTTGCCTCTTCTATATGAAAGAGTATACCCCATTCTGTCTTTCCCCATCTCCTCTCATTGTATTCCTCTCTCATCTCTTAATTTCACCTTTTAAGTGTCTTCCCTTCCTATTCAATTGGTCCTGTGCCCTCTATGTATACCTGTACACATATATACACACATTCACATATATGTTCATATGCCCATATACTCTCCTATATATATACACACACACACACATATATATATATACACACACACATACATACATACACACATATATACTTCTATTCGCTTCAACTATTTTCATATGGAGAAAAGTTTCATCAGTTACAATTATCATTTTTCCATGTAGGAATGTAAATATTTCAACTTTGATAAGTTCCTTATGATTTCTTTTCCCTGTTTACCTTCTCATGCTTCTCTTGCTTCTTGTAAGTGAATGTCAAATTTTCTATTCAACTCTGGTTGTTTCATCAAGAACGTTTGAAAGTTCCCTATTCCACTAAATGACCATATTTTTCCCTGAAACGATACTCAGTTTTACTGGGCAGGTTATTCTTGGCTTTAATCCCAGCTCCTTTGGCCTCTGGGATATCATATTCCAAGCCCTTAAATCCCTCAGTATTGAAGCTGCCAGATCCTGTGTTATCCTGATTGTGTTTTTGCAATATTTAAATTATTTCTTCCTGGCTGCTTGCAATATTCTCTCCTTGATCTGGGAATTTTGGAACCTGGCTATAATATTCCTAGGAGTTTTCTTTATTGTATCTTTTTCAGGAGGTGATCTGTGGATTCTTTCAACCTCTATTTTTCCCTGTGGTTCTAAAACACTGGGACAGATATTATTGAGAATTTCTTGAAGCATTATTTTGAGGTTCTTCTTTTGATCGTGGTTTTCAGTAGTCCAATAATTTTTAGATTATCTCTCCTAGATGCATTTTTTAGTTCAGTGGTTTTTCCAATGAGATATTTCACATTGCCTTCTATTTTTTTTTCATTTGTTTGGATCTGTGGAATAGTATCTTGATTTCTCATAAAGTCACTAGCTTCCATTTGCTCCAATATAATTTTGAAGGAATGATTCTCTTCAATGAGCTTTTGAGATTCTCTTTCAATCTGGAAAATTTGACTTTTTAAGGCATTCTTCTCCTCATTCATTGCCTTTTAGGGCTTATTTTGCCTTTTGAGTTAGTCTAATTTTTAAAGTGTTATTTTCTTCAGTTAGGTTGTTGACTTTAGTTTCATAATTTTCTTGCATCTTTCTCATTTCTCTTCCCAATTTTTCCTCCACTACTCTTATTTGCTTTTCAAAATCCTTCTTAAGCTCCTCTATGGCCTGCAAGCAGTGTATTCTTTTGA
Source organism: Petaurus breviceps papuanus (assembly GCF_028583685.1). NCBI lineage: Eukaryota > Metazoa > Chordata > Mammalia > Diprotodontia > Petauridae > Petaurus > Petaurus breviceps. Next base: position 5,879,116 of record NW_027185791.1, read on the forward strand.
TGGAAGCTTTTGGTGCAGTAGTTCTGACTTTGCTGTCTTCCACCTGTTCTATACCCTGGTCCTTTTTGTCCATAAAAAAGAAATCCAAAGTTGTAATGCTGCACTTGCTTTGCTTCCTTTGTTTGCTCATGTTGCCACTCACTTGCTTGACTATTGAGCTTTTTCCCTCAGTAGATTTCTTCTACTAGAGAGGGGAGCTTTGTCCCAATTGCTGGGGTTTTCTTAGCTGCTGGAACTATTAGTTGGCTGCCCTCTCTGAAGCCTCCAAAACCTCTGGCACACTGGTCACACACTCCAGCACGTCCACCAGACAGTGATCCAGATCCAAACAAGTTAAAGTGAGAGTGATTACCCCTCAGATTGGTCTCTTGGTCCCCCTACAATCTGTAGACCTGGAGCTCTGAAGCAGCCATGTGGCAATGGGTGGACAGTTGCCATGCCTCAGCCTTTTTTCACCCTGGTGACAATTTCCGTAATGAACTCCTCAACTCACAGGACCCAAAGTCCATACTGCACTGACCTCTCACTATGTCTTTAGGATCTATTGGTTGATAATTCTGGAAACCACCATAGCTGCTGGTGATTTGAAATCCCTCCAGTGTTGGCTGGTTGTGGTTGCCCTGATGCTAAAACCTGGGGCTTGTTTGGGGCTGGGTTGGCTCCCAGAGTGCTCAGCTGGGCCCTTTTTGCTGGCTGTCAGACTGTCTTTAGTGGGAGGTTAGCTTCTCTCTGTCATTTTTTGGGCTCTATAGCTCCAAAGTTTGTTTAGAGTCATTTTTTCACATGAATTCGAGGAGGTGGGAGTGAGGGAGTCCTGTTTCTACTCCCCCATCTTGAGTCTGCCCCCCCTGTTGTTTTTCCTAGAGATTTTCCCAAGGTTTCTGCTCCTCTCCAGGATTCCTTTGGACAACTATACAGAAAGCTCATAGTTCTCTAGCAAATGACTAGTTTTCAGCTGCCTTCACTCCTGTATCCTCTTGATTTTTTTTTTTTACATTTTTATGCTAAACACCTACCTCAGTTTTTCCTGCTACAACTACTTTGGAACTTTTCTTCTCTGCTCTGCCACTGGTTCCTCATTCTACTTGCTCCCAGGATGACTGTCCTAGAGCTCCTTTGTCAGGAACAGGGGTTCAAGATCTTCTTTCCTTCTTTCTAGTGTCTATTTAAATGGAGTGCTCACAAGAATTCTACATTCAGTCTTCTTTGTGCCTTCAAGTTTCAACAATACTGATAGTGTCAGTATTAGCCAGGTAAAACCCTTTCCTGAGCACTCCCCTGTCTTAATTGCCTCCATGGCACTGAGGAACTAATCTATTCCCTGCAGGCTACTCTAATCTTTTCACAGGCAGGGAAAGGCAACCTATTCTAAGCACTTTTCCTCCACTTCTTAGAAAATTATGGGGAATGAGTTAAAACAACAACAAAAGACCCCCTTTCTTCCCTGTGGAGACTAAAATGCTGCAGTATCCACTCCACTCAGCGCAGCAAAAACAGCGCTCTTGATTGTTATATGATAGAACACAACTGATCTGCCCTATTGAGATAACTTTTGTAGATTTCCAAACACACAAATACATACATAGAGTTGTAAACCAAATTCATTATAGACATTGTTTTCAAACTGTTTTAACACATTAGAAAAGAAATAAAAGAAAATTAAATACAATATTTCTAGAAGTTATTTATGGCTGCTGCTTGCAGAAGCCGGGGAGAGGTCAGTGATGTTCCAGCCCCAGCACGTGATCCGGGCACTGGTCCTTCAGTGACTTGGTCCGCCTGGCCGCTAGACTATCCATCTGTCAGTGGGTGCGGTCATGGAGGAGGTGGCCAGGCAGGTGCTGCTGGTTCGGACCTCAATATCCTCTCACAGCACCTCATATACATGAAGGTGCTTGTACAGGTGGGATATGAGCCTCTTCCAACTTTGGGAAGAAATATTTTTAGGCTGCAAGTCTGCCAACTCCCTGGCCTCTTGTTATGCTCAATATATTATCAACATCGATGGAAAAAGTGGGCTTTTTAAAGGCTTAACTCTCAGATTGTGTTCTGGAGCCATTGGGACTGTGGTCCACAGTAAAGTTTTGCAGGAGTTAAAACAAGGACCTCCACCTCCTTCAAAAAATGATGGTTCATTAAGCTTTGACAGGGTTATCAAGGAGAAGACCCGTGAGATGATGGCACATTCTGCTACATTCTACACTTGTCACACATCCCTTCCATGTGATTACTCTGAGGTCTAAGGTACAATTCATGGGCAGAGAGATCAAATTCTGAGGACTGTGTGACTCCATAGTAACCATTTATCAAGAGGAGGGCTTCCTAAGGATTCTGCCTTATTCCTAGCTTCTTGGGGTACATGATTTCCTTGTGGCTCGAAATTCATTGGCCTACCTCCTCAATATGTATGCACTGGAGGATGAGGTTTCCACCGTGAATGAAATGAAGAGTTATTCTCAGGCTGTCAATGAATTCTTTGCCAGCATGCTGATCTATCCCTTTGTGCTTAACTCCAACCTGATGGCTGTAAACAATTGTGGGCTTGCTGGTGGATGCTCTCCTTATGCTCCCATTTACTCTTTTGTGGTTAGAGTGATGGAGCATGCTGCCAACAGAGGAATCTTGAGTCATGGAAATAGATTATTTTTTTTTCCAGAAGGTCCCCTTTGGGAAGACTTGTTATGACCTGAGGATGTTAATTTGAAGATGTGCGACAGGTGCAATGACATTTCTGTAGTCCTGGATACACAGATTTTTGGAATAGAATGTTGACTTCTATATAGTATGGTGCCCCTTTTACAAAAAAAAAATAATAATTTAGTCTTGAGGAAATGGGAAATAAAAGAAATTATTTACCTTTCCTTCTGGGGGTCACTTCCTACAATCCTCTTCTATTGCTTCATAATTCTGTCTGGCTTGTTCCCTGAATTCATCATTAGCATTCAAACATATTCCTGCTCTAAAATCATCAATTGAATTTAATTCAAACAGTTATCAAGTGTCTAATATGTGCAAGGTGCTCTAATAGACACTAAAGATGAAAAGATGACACAACTCCAGGTCTGAAAAGAATTTATAGAACTTATAAATTAAGGAGCAGTCAAAACAGATGTCAAGCACAAGTCTAGTCATAGGACAAAGAATAGATTCAATATGTGAGAGAGCACTTACACCTGGGAGGACTGAGGCTTTTGTGGAGGAGGTGGTATCTTAGGAAGAAGTGCAACGGGTAAGAAATATTGAAGGAGGCAATTTCAAGAATGAGAAACAAAGGCAAAGAGACAGAAACATTGTATAATAAAATTTCAAAGGCAAAAAAGACCACTTTTACCTGGAATGGAAAGTGCTAATGGATAATTTTTGTGCTTGAGACATTTAAGTCATGTCCAGCTTTTCATGACCCCATTTGGCATTTTCTTGGAAATTGGAAAGGAATTTTGTTATTTCTGAAAAGAGTGGGAAATTGTAAAACTAAAGAGACTTCCTACCCCAACAACTGTTCTAAGGATGATTCTTAGTTTCCTAGTGAGAGATGCTCCTAACTACATCTTAAGGGCTCACATTAAAAAAAACAACTTAACTATATTTAGAATAAAATCATTTATAAACTTCTATGAAGAAAGGTAACAAGAAGAGCCCTTTCATTAAAAAAAATAATTGAGGTGAAAATAAGTATGTGAAAAATTGTACCTGCACTCCAAATAAAACAAATTATTGCAAGAACATTCTTAAGTGGAATGGGCAGGAAGGTATGTAATACTCTAAGGAATGGATTTGTTAGAGTTTCTTTATTGACCTCTTTTCATCATCCACTATAATGGACTCACCACATTTGGAATCCAGTACCTAAATTATTTTTGTAATATATGAACAAGTAGACATGATACTTAAGACAATACATTCAGGAAGAAGAATTGACCCAGGTTAAGAGGCCACAGAAAAATCCATAACTACTGACCTATATACCAACTCAACTTTATAAAAATGTTGTGTGAGTGATCTAGGTAAGTATAGAAATTATTCTGGCTAAAAAAGTGCTTCTCTTTTGAGGTGGCAGTGGTACATTAATGGGTAATTATTTAATTAGATTTTTCTTTTGTTCTTTGTATATTGAAATGTTTATGTTTGCTGATAATTAAATTTATAATATAAAAACTTAAATACTAAAATGCACATATTTACAAGGAAAAATTGATGTAAATGTCATTTTTATGTATTTATGTATGTATATATAGACATAAACATATATGTGCATATGTATACACACAGGCATATTTTTAAACATGTAAGTAAACATAACTCACAGTGGATATAATGTTTTATAAAATAAAATCTCTGTTTTAGGCAAAGTCTCTTCACTTTCCCAAGAAAAATACTATACAACATTTACCAACTTTCCTCATAACATTTTATCCAACAAAAATATTCTTTCTTCTATATGTAACAAAATCCTACTATCTCTTATTAATTGGTTTGTTTATGCAAAGCCAAGATGGTGGAGTGATAGGAAATAATAAAGTAGTATCCTTTCTTCTTAAAATTTATTTTATTTTAGTTTAGGGAATGCATTTCCATAACAAACTACAATAAAAAAATGATTGCACATGAAACTGCAAATCTATTGTGTACATCTTCCCATTCCCTTTAAATATATAAGGTTATCATGCAAATTTATTTTTTTTCTTTCCTCTCCCCAGCCAAGAGATGACTACCATTAGACATAAACATGCATGAGTGTATGCATGCAAAATCATTCTTTACATACCTATATTTATCAGTTCTTTCTTTCGATGCAGACAGTATCTTTCTTCATAAGTTCTAGGCAGTTAATCTAGGTATTTATAATAATCAAAATGACTTAGTCACTTAAAATTATTCTTAAAACAATATTGCTGTTACTATGCACAATGTTCTCTTGGTTCTGCTCATATCACTCTTCATAATTTTGCTCTATCCATGTTTTTCTAAGATTATTCAGCTCATTATTTCTTAGACAGTATCCCTTCATAATCATATCCCACAACTTATTTATAATTCTCCAATTGATGAGTATCCCTGCAATTTTCAACTTTTTTCCACCACAAAGGGAGCTGCTATAAATATTTTAGAATACATGAGGTTCTTTTGCTTTTTCCTTAATCATCTTTGGAAACAGACTTAGTAATGTATTTCTCAGTCAAAGGGTATAGGCAGTTTAATAACTCTTTGGGCATAATTCAAAATTATTCTCCAAAATGCTTAGATTAGTTCACAATTTCACAAACGAGGAATTTGTGTCCTAGTTTTTCAACATCCTCTCCAGTATTTGTTGCTTTCCCCTTCAATCATTTTAGTCATTTCAATAGGCTCTTTTAATTTGTATTTCTTTAATCAATAATGATGTAGAACATTTTTTCATATGACCATAAATTATTCTGAATTGTTCATTGAAAAACTGCCTATTTATATTTTTTGGCCATTTTACATTTGGGGAATGACTTGTATTCTTATAGATTTGATAATTCTTTATAAATTCAAAATATAAAATTATTTATCTGAGAAACCACTTATTAAAAAATTTCCCCAATTTTCTATTTTTTCTTCTGATCTTGGCTACATTTGTTTTATTTGTATAACCCCTTTTTCATTTAATATAATGAAATTGTTTATTTTACACCTCACTCTGCTCCCTATCTCTTGTATATTAATAAATTGTTCTGTCTTTAAGTGTGATAAATAATAAGTTGCATGTCCTTCAAATTTTCTTCTATTTCTCTTTATATCTAAGTCATATATCCATTTTGATCTTATCTTGGCAATTGCTGTAAGTTATTGCTAAATTCCCAAGTTAGGCCAGACTGCTTTCCAGTTTTCCTGCAAAATTTTTCCAAACAATGAATTTTTCTACCAAAATCTTAAGTCTTTACAGTTTTCAAATATAAGGCTATTGCATTTATTTGTTGCTGTATATTGCATGTCTGCTCTGTTCCATTGATCATCTTTCTATTTCTTAGCTATAACTAGATGATTTTATAATTACTGCCTTATAGTGTAGCTTAAGCTATTGTACAGCTAAGCCTCATTCTTTAACATTTTTAATTAATTCCTTTGATATTCTTGACTTTTTCTTCTTCCAAATAAATTATGTAATTTTTTTCTAATTCAGTGAAATAAAGTTTTGGCAACTAAATTGGGCTGGCATTGAATACATAAATCATTTCAGGTTAAATTGCCATTTTTATTATATTGGTTCTGCCTATCCATGAACAATTGATATTTCTCCAATTATTTAAATCTGATTTTATTTGTGTAAATTTTTAAATGGTTTATTTTATATAGTTCTTGAGTTTGCTTTATTGTGCTCCCAGATACTTTATATTGTCCAGAGTTATTGTAAATGGGATATCTCTTACTATCTCTTATTTTAGGCTTTTGTTTCCCCCTGTATGATATACAGGAATGCTGATGCAGTATGTGGATTTACTTCATATCTTACTACTTTGCTAAAATTTTTAATTGTTTCAGATAACTTTTCAGATGAGTGTTTGATATTTTCCAAGTATATCAACATATCAACTGCAAAAAGAGATAGTTTTATTACCTCAGTTGCTATTCTTATTCCTTCCATTTCCTTTTCTTCTCTTTTTATGTTCTAATGGTTTTTAAAAAATTAATTTATTTTTAGTTTTCAACATTCATTTACACAAGATTTTGAGTTCCATTTTTTCTCCCCATCTCTCCCCTACTCCAAACCAAAATGGCATGCATTCTGATTACCCATTCTCCCAATATGCCCTTCCTTCTATCATACCCCCACTCTTAATCTCCTTCCCCCTTATTTTCTTGTAGGGCAAGACAGATTTCCCTACACTATTGCCTGTATATCTTATTTCCTGGTTGCATGTAAACACACTTTTTCACTTTTGTTTTTTTTTAAACTTTGAGTTACAAATTCTCTCCCTTCTTCCCTCCCCAGCCACCATCATTGAGAAAGAAAGCAAATCAACACAGGTTATACATATGTAGTTATGTAAAACATTTTCATTATAGTCTTGTGAAAGACTAAGTATATTTTTCCCTCCATCCTATCCTGCCCCCCAGTTATTCTATTTTCTCCTTTGACCCTGTCCCTTTTCATAAGTGTTTCCTTCTGCTAGCCACTCTCCCAGTCTGCCCTATCTTCTATTATCAATGCCCCCCTTGCCTGTATATCTTATTACCCAGTTGCATGTAAAAAACAATTTTTAAAATTTGTTTTTAAAACTTTGAGTTACAAAATCTCTCCCTTCTTCCCTCCCCAGCCAACCTTATTGAGAAGGCAAGAATTTCAACATAGGTTTTGCATGTGCAGTTATGAAAAACACTTCCATAATAGTCTGGTTGTGAAAGACTAACTATACTTCCCTATATCCCATCCTTACTTTCTTGTAGAGTAAGATACCCAATTGAGTGTGGAAGTTATTCCTTCATTAATCCAAATCCTATGAGACTTAGGGTCTCTCATTCCCTCTCACCTCCTCCCTCTTCCCCTCCATTGCAAAACCTTTTTCTTGCCTCTTTTATGTGAGATAATTTACTCCATTCTATCTCTCCCTTTCTCCTCTTAATATATTCCTCCTTCAACCCTTATTTTTACATTTTAGATATCATCCCTTCATATTCAACTCACCCTGTGCCATCTATCTATCTATCTATCTATCTATCTATCTATCTATCTATCTATC
>NW_027185791.1:5886828-5900315 GCF_028583685.1 Petaurus breviceps papuanus
ATCTATCTATCTATCTATCTATCTATCTATCTATCTATCTATCTATCTATCTATCTATCATCTATCTATTTCCTCCAATTACACTAATATTGAGAAATGTCTCAATATTTATAAATATCATCTTTTCATGTAGAAATGTAAACAGCTCAACTTTAATGAGTTCCTTATAATTTATTTTCCTTTTTACCTTCTCATGCTTCTCCTGAATCTTTTATCTGAAGCCAGATTTTCTGTTTGGCTCTATTCTTGTCACCAAGAATGCTCTCTATTTCAATGAGTGCCCATATTTTCCCCTGAAGTATTATACTCAGTTTTGCTGGGTAGACGATTCTTGGTTTTAATTCTAGTTCCTATGACCTCTGCAATATCATATTCCAAACCCTTTCATCCCTTAATCTAGAAGATTTTAGGTCTTCTGTTATCTTGATTGTATTTCCACAATACTCAAATTGTTTCTTTCTGGTTTCTTGCAATATTTTCTTCTTGAAGTGGCAAATTGGTATTTGGCTATAATATTCCTAGGAGTTTTCATTTTGAAATTTCTTTCTAGAGGCAATCAGTGGACTATTACAATGTCTATTTTACCCTCTGGTTCTAAAATATCAGTGCAGTTTTCCTTGATAATTTCTTGACAGATGATGTCTAGACATTTTTTGATCGTGACTTTCAGGTAGTACAATAATTTTTAAATGATCTCTCCTGTATCTATTTTGTAAGGCCAGTGCTATTTCCAAAGAGATATTTCACATTTTTTCCCATTTTTTCATTCTTTTGGTGCTGTTTTATAATTCCTGCATTTCTCATAAAGTTATTAGCTTCCCTTTGCTCCATTGTAATTTTTAAGGAATTTTTTTCTTTAGTGAGCTTTGGGACCTCCTTTTCCTTTTGACTGATTCTTCTTCTTAAGGAATTCTTCCCTTTTTGGACCTCTTTTGCCATTTGAGTTACTCTATCATTGTTATTTTCTTCTATATTTTGGGGGTCTCCCTTAGCAAGCTGTTGACTCATTCTTTTCATGATTTTCTTGCATCACTCTCATTTCTCTTGACAATTTTTCCTCTACTTCTCTTACTTGGTTTTCATAATCGTTTTTAAGCTCTTCCATGGCCTGTGACCAATTCATATTTTTCTTGGAAGTTTTTGATGTAGGAGCTTCAAAGAAGAAACAAAAGAAATCCACCATAATTAGTTACTATTGTGGCAAAGATTTTCAAGACATAAGCATAGAAAAGAAAGACTCCAGAACCTCTATAAGCATTGCTTCAGAGAAAAACACAGCATAGACATAAATTCAACCAGCATTCTTCAAAGACATAAAGCAAGAGTTTAAAAAATGTAGTTTTTTAATAAGTTAAATGATAAAGACTTAGGGAAAACTGTGGAAAAGAAATGCAAGTTATGGAATGGAATTTTTGGCGAAAAATTTGGCAAAAGTAGAAAAATCTTTGCAAAAGCATCTAGGTCCCTGAAAATCAAAATGAACCAAATAAAAGCTAATGACTTCATGGGTTAATAAGAAATATTAACACAAAGTCAAAAGATTAAGAGCATAGATAAATTATGAAATATAGCAAAAAATAAAAACTCTGACCTGGGGAAAAATATTGAAGAGAAAAGCATTCAGGATCATTGCAAAAAATAACATTAAAGAATTCATGCTTCTTACTCAACAAAACCACTGAATGAAAACTCCCAGAAACATCATAGTCAAAATCAAGAACTTTCAGGTAAAAGAAACAAAATAGCATAAGCAAAGAAAAAATAAGAATTCATGTATCAAGGAGTGATAGACAGTAAAGATCACACACAATTTAGCTATCATCACTATAAAGGAGAAGAGTATTTGGGATTTGATATTCCAGGAGGCAAAGGATATGGGCTTATAGCCTGACCTGTGGTAGAGTCATGTAAGTTTGCATTGGTCTGATCAGCCACAGTTAGACACACTGCACCTTGACACCACCAGAGTATTGTCTCTTTAACTCTCTTCAAGAACAAAGGACAACAACCAGTAAACAACCAAAGTGTAATGAGCAATAGCTTACCTAGAAAAATTTATATGGAGGAGGGGCAAGGCAAGAATGGAAATTAAATGAAGCAGAGGACTTCCAAGTATTCTTGGTTAAAAGACCATAATTTCAGAGAAATTTTAAAGCATTTGGAACTGTTTGAAACAAACATAATAGTGGAGAAACATAAAAAGTTGAACATGAATGAACAATGATAAGCAACTTAACAAATATGAGGTGGAGCCAAGATGGTCTAATAAAAGTAGGACTTGCTTGAGCTCCCACTCCAACCACCTCCAATACCTGTAAAAAAATAACTCTAAACAAATTTTAATGCTGCATAACTTATAAAGTGACAGAGAAAAACAAATATCCCACTGAAGGCACCCTGGCAGGCCGACAGGAAGGGTCTATTGCACCAGGCTGGGACAGATTGCAGTCCTGTGTAGCCTGTGCCAGCCCTGACTTGTGGCACAGACCAGCCAGAGTCAACTTCGGGGGGCTTATACATTGCAGCTGTGGCAGTTTTCAAACTTATCAACCCATAACACTAAAGAGAAAGTAAAAGCTCAGTAGGAAACTCTGTCGATCCTGGATGAGAGAAGAGCGTGGTCAGACCCCTGTCCCCAGGGTCGTGGAGGTAGCTACGTCTGTAGCTGCTTCTGGGGTGGCTGCTTCCAAAGTTCTAAGTTCACAGATTGAGGGGGGACCAAGTGACCAAACAGAGCATTTGCAGGAATTTCTCTACTGGCACTGAAGTAGAATTCTATTTGCTTATATATGTATAGATAGGTGGGGTATGTGTATACGTGTGTATATGCATATATATATATATATATATACACACACACATATATAATGTGTACATACATATATATGTATATTTAAGTAGGTGTATAGGTATATGAGTTTATATATGTGTGTGTGTACATGCACATAGACAGAGGGCACAGAATGAGTTAAATATGAATAGATAACTAAAATAATAAAATTAAGAGGTAAGAGAGGAATATATTGGGAGAAGGAGAAAGGAAGAGATAAGAAAAGAAAGCTGTTACAGACGGGAAGAGCAGGAAGGTGAAGGGGAATGAGTCAACCTTACTCTCATTGAATTTGGCTTAAGGAGGGAATAACATACACACACAAGTAGGTATCTTACCCTACAGGAAAGTAGGGGGTAGGAAATAAAAGAGGGGGATGATAGAGGGGAGGAAAAATTGAGGGAGAGAGTAGTTTGAAGCAACACTTGCACAGGGACAGGGTCAAAGGAGAAAATATAATAAATGGGGGGATGACATAGGATGGAGGGAAATATAGTTAGTTTTTCACAACATAAGTACTATGGAACAGTTTTGTGTAATTACGCATGTACAACCTATATTAATTTGTTTATCTTCTCAATGGAGTTTGGTGTGGGGGGGAGAAGGTAGGGAAACCTTGGAACTTGTTAAAAACAAATGTAAAAAAAATGAGTTTTTTACATGCAACTGGGAAATAAGATATATATGCACTGGGGTATAGAAATCCATCTTGCCCTACTAGAAAGTAAGGGGGGTGGAATGGGGCAGGGATATAAGAGAGCAGATTGGGGGAAGGAGTATTCAGTATATTTGTCATCTTGGGGTGGGAGTTGGGGAGAAAATTTGTAACTCAAAATCTTGTGGAAATGAAGATTGAAACCTAAAATAAATAAATAAATAAATGAATAAAACACAACAACAACTGAATTTCACTTGTTGAGACCTATACGGAAAAAATAAAATTGTGTGGCTACAACAACAACCACAAAAAGAACTAAACAAATATATTTGCAAATGCGGGGAAATGATACACATGTCCTCTTTCATCCCTTTCATTATCAGGGTTCATAGAGGAAGTTCAGTTAGACAAAGACTGTCAGTAGTTCTGCTATGTCTTGATGATCTTAAGGAAAAAGGGAAAGGATAATACAATGGGGGGAAGGGAAGGAAAGGACATTTATTGAAAATTATGTCATTCAATGAGGTTGCAAAAGTAGACATAAACAGTATATGTAATTAAAAGAGATAAGGAAACAAAGTATATCTTGCTAAAAAATATCACAGAAAATAAAGCAGTCAAATTAGAAGAGGAAGAAATAGAGGACCTTTCAGCTTTTACAGAAGAATTAAGATGAAGCAAGAGATAAAGAGAATTATAAAACATAGAACAGATAATTTTTAATTATATTAATTTGAAAAGCTTTAATACAAACAAAACTAACATAATCAAGATTACAGAGAAAGCAGAATATGGGGAACAATCTTTACAACAAGCATTTTTGATAAAGGTCTCTTTTCTCAAATATATAGAGAACTAAGTCAAATTGATGAGAATACAAGCCATTTCCCAAGTGAAAAGTGGTCAAAGTATATGAACAGGTAGTTCTCAGATGAAGAAATGAAAGATATCTATAGAATATGAAGTGCTCTAAATAATTTTTAATATAGAAATGCAAATTTAAAAACTCTGAAATACAACTTCATACCAATCAGATTGGCTAATATGTCAGAAAAGGAAAATGATAAATGTTGGAAAAGATGTGAGAAAATTGGAATACTATTGCACTGTTAGTAGAGTTGTCAACTGTTCCAATTATTCCTGAGAACAATTTGGAAACATGTGCAAAGGGCAACCAAATTGTGCATGTACCCTTTGATACAGCAATACCACTACTGGGTCTGTATCCCAAAAAGAGATAAAAAAATGGAAAAGGACCTACATGTGCAAAAATATTTATAGTTAGCTGTATTCAATATGGCAAAATATGGGAAATTCAGGGGATGCCTATCAGTTGGGGAATGGCTGAACTGACTCTGGTATATGAATCTAATTGAATGCTGTTGTGCAATAAGAAATAATCAACAGGCAGACTTCAGAAAAACCTGGAAAGATTTGTCCAAACTGATGCAAAGGAAAATGGCCAAAAAGAGAAAAAAATCATTTTACATGGCATCGGCAAAATTTTGTGACGATCAACTAGGAATGACTCAGCTTTTTGCAGCAACATAATGATACAAGAAAAGTAAATAGGACTCACACAGAAAAAATGCTATCCATATCCAGATGAAGAACTGAAGGAATCTTACTACAGATGGAAGCATTTTCTTTTAACTTACATTATTTTCTCATGTTTTTCTTTCCTTTTAATATGTTTCTTCTTTCACAAATATGACAAATGTAGAAATATCTTTTGCATGACAATGCATGTATAAACTATATTGAACTGCCAACCATTTTCAGAAGAGGGGAAGGAAGGGAAGGAAGGTAGGGAGGAAAACTTGGAATTCAGAATCCTGTAAAAATGAATGCTAACAATTTTCTTGATATGTAATTGGGGAAAATAAATTACTATTTAAGATTTTTTTAAATGGACAATTAAGAAAGGAGATGAACTAAAGTCCAGAGTTTCTTTGATTGGTCCCCTAAAGAATAACTCTTTATCTGTCTTCTCTTTACCCTCTGCTAGGCTAATACTAGCAGAGATCAGAATTTTTCAGTCAAAAAAGGACAGAGGCTATCTATACTCAGAGGAAAAATGCAGATGAAAATTTTTTTACCGTTAGTCCATCAATCTGCTTTTAAAACTATTTTGATACATATATTTCAATATCATTTTATTTTATACATTTATTTCATACACTTAAAAACATTGTTCTGAGATGGGAGTCAGTTTTCACAAAACATGTCAAAGGATGCATGTCAGAAGATAAAAGACAGGTTAAGAACCCAAGAACCATGGCATTGGTTCATCACCTAAAGGAGTAGACTGGAGACCATCACCTGGCCTGGCCAAAGTCAACTAGAATGCAATAATGGGTTTTATGCTCAAGTTGCATAGCTAGCCCAGAATCAGAGGGAAAGTGTGATCTAGTTGAACAAGTTCTAATATATGGATATAATTTAATATTCATTCATTATAATAATTGATGAATATTAAGGATTCAGAAAAAATTTGGGAAGCTTTTTTTGAACTCCAGAAAAGTGAAGTAAGCAGTATATTTTGACAAAAAGTAAAAGAAAACAATATTTAAAGAGATTAGATCTTAGGTGAATGCAGTGATCTATCAAAGTCTTTGAGTAGTTGCCCAGTGTAATGGCAAGCAAAATAGGATTATTTTTTGTTGTTTTTCTGGATTGTTAAACAAGTGCTTTTGAGTCTCACTTTTGATTGTATTAAGAGTCTTTTATTGGAAACAGTATACATTTTATTGCCATTAATAGGCCTAAGGGAGCTTGGAGATTTCCACTGACCTTTAATAGTCCTAATGTAATCACATGAGAGCCCATGGTGGGAGGAGCTTGCCAAAAGGGTGGAACAGAAAGGAGCAGAAAAGGGCATGAGCAGAGCTGGGAGCAGGAAGAACTGAAAGAGAGCATGTTTGTGATGTGGTCACTCTGTTGATCTGTGTTACTTTCTCAGCCAGAAGTCCTGCCTGTTGTTCTGTGTTGATTTCTCAGACAAAAGTCCTGTCTGTTTTTTCCGTATTGGTTTCTAAAACAGAAAGTGAATTGAGATGATAGCACTGGTAATGTGTGTAAATATTATTGTAGACCTGTTAAGTTTGTTTTCCTAAAAATTAGAAACTGTGGAGAGCTTGGAGTGGAGTAGTCCTTTTGTGATCTGAGATATGGAACAGGAATGGAGAACTGCCTATATGTGAATCCAGGCAAGAATTGAGAGGGGTCAGCATGTGGAAGAGGAGACATGGGGTTTGGAAGCCAGTCTGAGTCAAGATGAAAGAGGATTTTACTTGGATACACCGTATTGAGTGAGATTGTAACTTTTTGCTACCCCTTAAAGATGATTATAAGATATACTGAATTATATGTTTTACTTAAGACTATGTGACCACCTTAGTAATAAGTTGTTATGAATGTTATGCTTTAATTTATTGTTGAATAAGTAGAGAGTTCATTATGCTATGTGATTAGACCCTTAAAGTTATTCACAGCAGCAGTCCGTTGGAGAGCTGCCATACTTCCTTTGGTGGAGAGGTATATTGAAAATATAGCATAGGTGGTCAGATTAGGCAAAATTTTTAAATTTATCTTTCCTTTGTTACAAATTAGAGGTTTGAGGGTGGAAGATGTCACCAGTAGTAAAAGAGATTACAAGAAGTATTTGTTTTAAAAGAAAGCTATGGACTGCTCTGAACAATATGGTCTGTGTACAAAGCTAGCATCAGGATAGACTAGAATTACCATCAACTGTTCTATAGTCAGCTGAAGCAGGCCTAACTGTAAGCACTAAAGTAGAAGAAATATTGTAGGCATTCACTTAAGCCTTCAGTGATCTTTTTATTTGCCTTCACATTCATCTTTTCAGACCTCTTTTCCTTTCAGAGACTCATATTTTTACAAGATTTCTTTATCTTTTTTCAGTTTCTTGCACTCATTTAATATAAAAAAAACCAGAAAACACTTCACTGATATATATATATATATATATATATATATGTGTGTGTGTGTGTGTGTGTGTGTGTGTGTACATATATATATATATTTCAGAGATTTTAAAACACTTTGATTATACTAAAAATTTATTTAGCTGCACGTAAAATGTAAAACTTTAATGTGATGGTAGTATATTGTTATTTTATTTTTCTCCTCTTGGTATGAAAGACATTTCTGTAAAATATAACCAATAATGAATGAGGAAGTGGGGGGGGGGAAGCAAAAACATTTATTAAGAGCTTCTGAATACAAAAAGTAAGATAATTATCATTCTGTCCAGCAACCTTTAAATCAATGGGTAGATAACATAAATAAAAGAGTGGTGGCCATGGAAGGAAGTTATGGCCTGTGAGCATTTTGTTTACATGACATTTCCAATGATTTGTTGATAATAATAATTCTCGGAAATTTGAGTAGAAAAGTACTAGGGAGGATGAAATGCTGGCCCTTTCTAGGGATTTTATTATACTTTTCAGAACTTTGGATAAAGAATGACAAAGGAAGAGTTTGCAAATGGTTAGAATGAAGATGAAAACAAATAGTCCCAGAGAGTGCAGTGCCAAGTGACTTAGTCCTCCTAAACATGTTTTTTTTTTCTTTATCTCATTAGCCTTAAATTTTATTTTTATTTTTTAATGCTTTATTAACTTCTGATTTACATCATGCATTTCTGCCAGATTTTGAGTTGCAAATTTTCTCCCCGTTTCTGCCCCACCCACCGCCCCAAAATAGCAGTCCCACAGGATATCCCCTCCTCCAATCTGCTCTCTCCCACATTTTGCCCCATACCCCTTTCCACTTTTCCAGTGGATCTCTGGGCCTCAGTGCCTGCACATCCCATTTCCCAATTACATGTAAGATGGTATTAATAATAATATATATGTATATACACACACAAACATATATATATATATATATATACACACATACATATTTGAATATTTGATTTCAAAACTTTCAATTCCCAATTCGTTCCCCTCCTTCCCGTCACCCACCACCTACTGGGAAGAAACGCAGTTCAGTATAGGTTGCACATGTGTGGCTAATGCAAAATAATAACATAGTAGATACATTGTAAAAGACCGATTACACTTCCTTCCCTCCCATCCCACCTCCCACCCGCTCTCCTCTCCACTTTGATCCCGTCTATTTTCAAAAGTGAGTGCTTCCAACCTCCCTCCCCCCAGCCTACCCTCCCTTCTATCATCCCCCCTCTCCTCCCCTTCCCCCCTGTTCTCCTGGAGGGTGAGATACCCTATTTAGTGTGTATTTCACTTCCTCCTCAAGTCAAATTCAATGGGAATAAGGTTGACCCATTCCCTTTTGCCTTCCTATTCTTCCCCTCCATTGTAACCATTTTTCCTTGCCTCTTCTGTATGAGATAGTTTACCCCAATCTGTCTCTCCCCATCTTCTCTCATTATATTCCTCTCACCACTTAATTTCACTTTTTTAAATTCAATTTTTAATTCATTAATTTGTTTCCTTTTAGTTTACAGGATTCAATTCCACAATTCCTTGAATTTCACATTTTGTCCCCCTCCTTCCCCTCTCCCCCCCCATGGCGTCTTATAATCAAGTATAGGATCTGTAAATACTTTCACATTATACAATGGTCAGGTTATAAGGATGGATTGTACCAGCTGGAATGACAAATGGTAAAGAGGACATAAAATCAAATAAGAGAACGAAAAAGATCAAGTATTTTGCTTCCACCTGGATATAAATTTAGTTCTTTCTAGTTCTTTCTCTGGATGCACGTTTTTCTCTCCATCATGCGTCTTTTGGGATTGACTTATATCCCTGCATTCCTTCCTGTTAAATTGGAACTGTGCCCTCTGTCTATGTATACCTGTAAACATATTTACACACATTCACATATGTATTCATATGCCCATATACCTCATATATAGACAAATATATATATATATATATATATATATATATATATATATATATATATATGTCTAATCCCTTCAAATACTGAGAAAAGTTTCATAAGTTACAATTATTGTTTTTGCCATGTAGGAATGTTAATAGTTCAACTTTGATAAGTTCCTTATGATTCCTTTTCCCTGTTTACCTTCTCATGCTTCTCTTGCTTCTTGTATCTGAATGTCAGATTTTCTATTCAACTCTGTTTTTTTCATCAAGAATGCTTGAAAGTCCTCTATTCCACTGAATGACCATATTTTCTCCTGAAACATGATACTCAGTTTTGCTGGGTTGGTGACTCTTGGTTTTAATCCCAACTCCTTTGCCCTACGGAATATCATATTCCAAGCCCTTCGATCCCTCAGGGTAGAAGCTGCCAGATCCTGGGTTATCCTGATTGTGTTTCCACAATATTCAAATGGTTTCTTTCTGGCTGCTTGTAATATTTTCTCCTTAATCTGAGAATTCCGGAACCTGGCTATAATATTCCTAGGAGTTTTCTTTTTGAGATCTTTATCAGGAGGTGATTGGTGGATTCTTTCAACCTCTATTTTGCCCTCTGGTACTAAAACATCAGGGCAGTTTTCTTTGAGAACTTCCTGGAGAATGATTTCTAGGTTCTTACTTTGGTCATGGCTTTCAGGCAGTCCAATAATTTTTAAATTATCACTCCTGGATGTATTTTCCAGGTCAGTGGGTTTTTCCACGAGATATTTCACATTGCCTTCTATTCTTTCATTTGTTTGGATCTGTTTAACAGAATCTTGATTTCTCATAAAATCATTAGCTTCCATTTGCTCCAATCTAATTCTGAAGCAATGATTCTCCTCATTGAGTTTTTGTGATTCTTTTTCCATCAGGCAAATTCTGCTTTTTAAGGCGTTCTTTTCCTCATTGCCTTTTTGGGCTTCCTTTGGCATTTGAGTCAGTCTGTTTTTTAAGGTATTATTTTCCTCAGGCTGTTGACTCTCATTTCATAATTTTCTTGCATTGTTCTCATTTCTTTTCCCAATTTTTCCTCCACTTCTCTTATATGGTTTTCAAAATCTTTCTTAAGCTCCTCTATGTCCTGTAACCAATTTGTATTTTCCTCTGAAGCTTTTGGTGCAGGAGTTCTGACTTCACTGTTTTCCTCCTGTTCCATGCTTTGCTCCTTTTTGTCCCCAACATAGGAGTGTAATGTTGGAATCTTCTGTCTGCTTTGTTTCCTTTGCCTGCTCATTTTGCCACTAAATTACTTGACTTATGGGCTTTTTTCCACAGTAGGGCTCTGCCAACAGACAGGGAAGCTTTCGTCCCAGATGCTGGGGTTTTCTCAGCTGCCAGGGGTATTAGATGGGTGCCCTCTCTGAGGTCTCCACATGCTCTGGCAAGCTGGACACACACCCCAGAACCTCCACCCTAGACTGCAATCCAGATCCAAGCAGGTTAAAGAAAGAGCGATTGCCCCTCAGACTGGTGCTTGGTCCCCCTACACTCTGCAGGCCAGGAGCTGAAGCTGCCACGTGAAGCTGGCTGGCTGTGCCAGTGTCTCAGCGGCTTTTCACCCTGGGTGTAAAAGCCATGCACGCCCACTTACTGGTCCCAAAGTGCAGACTGTACTGACCTCTCACTTTGTCCTTTGTGTCTATGTGTTGATAAATCTGGAAACAGCCACAGCTGCTGCTGATCTGGAGTCCCTCTGGCCAGCAGCTGGTCAGGCCCGCCCTGGGGCTAAAGCCTCGGCATCAGGCTGGGCTCCGCTCCCAGAGCGCTCTGCTTGATTCCTGCCGGCCTTCCGGGGTGTCCTCAGTGGGAGGTTAGCTTCTCTGTGTCATTTTGTGGGTTCTGAAGCTGCAAAGTTTGTTTAGAGCCCCCTTTTTACATGGATTGGGGAGGGTGGAAGCCTGAGCTGCAGGAAGGTTGTGCTTCTACTCTGCCATCTTGGCTCTGCCCCCTAGCCTTAAATTTTAACTGATTTTTCCATTAACTTTTCAAGTTTCTTATATTTGATATCTATATATATGTTTGAAAAATTATAGGTCACTCTTCTAGAGTTGGAAAGGACTTCAGCAGCCTCCTAATCCATCAGGTAACTGAAAAGATTCCCCATTATAACATACTCAACAAGTAGTTATTCAATTCCTTCAGTAAATGAGAACCTATTACATCCCACTGCAGCTATTCTGCTTTTGGACAGCTGTAATTGTTAGGAAGATTCTCCTAAAAAGAAATCTAAATTTCCACCTGTTGATCTCAATTCTTCTCTCAGTGGTCAAATAGAAGAAATCTAATCTTTATTTTTATTTTCCATTTAAAAATGTTAAATACAATATTTATTCTCCCCAAATACATGTTAAAATATCTTTTTCAAACAATATTTTTAAAAAGTCTTGAGTTTCAAATTCTATCCCTCCTTCCCTTCCCTCTTCCTGCGATAGTATATAGTTTTCATGTGCAATCATGTAAAACCTTTCTATATTAGTCATTTTGTACAAGGAGATTTGAGAAAGAAAGAAAAAGAAAAATGCCATGCTTCAGTCTGAACAGATAGTATAACTTCTTTCTCTGGAGATGAATAGTATGTTTCATCATTTGCCCTTTGAGATTGTCTTTTCTTGGATTATTGTATTGCTGAGAATAGCTAAGTCATTCATAGTTCATTGAAGAATATTGCTTTTACTATGTACAATGTTACTCCTGGTTCTGCTCACTTCACTTTTCATCAGTTCATGTAAGTCTATCCAACATGTTTTTGAAATGTTCTTTTTTGTCATTTTTTATAGCACAATAATAATTTGTCACAATCACATACCACAGCTTGTTTAGCCATTCCCCAAATAATGGGAGTCTTCTCAATTTCAAATTCTTAGCCACCATAAAAAAGAGATGCTATAAATAATTTTTCACCAATACGTCTTCCCACATTTTTGGCGTCTTCAGGATATAGACCCAGCACCGGTATTGTTGTCTCAAAGGGTATGCTCAGTTTTATAATCCTTTGGGCATAGTTCAAAATTGTTCTCCAGAACTGTGGAATCAGTTCACAACTCCACCATTAGTGTCCCAGCTTTCCCACATTCCTTCCAATATTTATCATCCAGCATCTTTTTTACATGATAATCCTTCAAATATTTGATTGAAACTTCTCTTCCGGCTAGCCATCTTATAGTCTTCATTGTGCTCTCCATATTGTCAACATACCTGCTGAACTATGGTACTCAGAAACAAAACCAGTGTTCCATATTAAGACAGGGTTACAAAAGAACCATCAGCTTATTCCTATAATTCAATTCCCAACAAAGTTCAAGACTGCATTGGCTTTTATTCATTGTAAAGTTGTGTCCTAGGTACAATTGCCATCTGTATGAGATGTATCATTATAAAATCAATCAAGAAGTTTGCTATGTACCCAAAATTATGCTAGTTACTCTGGATACAAGTACAAAGAGTTAACTCACTATTTGCAGGGAGTTTATGTTCTAGTGGAGGTGGGCTAAGATTATAGGTGCATATTATTATATGTGTGTATATGTATGTATGTATGTATGTATAGTTTAAAGTAGTAAAAAAAAAACAAAGTAATTAGGGAGGGAGGGCCCTTGCATCTGGAGAATCAGGAAGGTCTTCATGGAGGAAATGATGCTTGAGCTGCATTTATGAGGTAGAGGAGCGTACATTTCAGGTATGTGGCATGGCCAGTAAAGAGTAATCAAGTCAGGAGATAAAGTGTCATTCATATGGATCAGAGGGAAGGCTCATTTGGTTGGACTGCAGTGTCTTAGAAGGGAAGCAATGTTCACTGAGTCTGGAAAATTAGGGCCAAATTGTTTAGGGTTTTAAAACCTAAACAGAGAAATGTATATCTTTTCCTAGAGGCAATAGTAAATTACTGGAGTGAGCAGGGAGTCACATCCATCAATAATCTAGAATTTATTAATCACTTACCCTTTCCAAGCACTATGCTAAGTTCTGGGAATACAAAAAGTCCTGTCTCTCCAGGAGTCACAACTAAATCAAGGAGAAATAACGCAAATAACTATTCTCTCTCTCTCTCTCTCTCTCTCTCTCTCTCTCTCTCTCTCTCTCT
>NW_027185791.1:5900325-5907825 GCF_028583685.1 Petaurus breviceps papuanus
TCTCTCTCTCTCTCTCTCTCTCTCTCTCTCTCTCTCTCTCTCTCTCTCTCTCTCTCTCTCTCTCTCTCTCTCATCTATGGATGATAAATTCAGAATAGTCACATGGTACAGAATGGATTGGAGTAGGGAAAGATTTAAAGCAGGAGAACAGTTAGGAGACTATTAAAATTATGTAGAAGTGGCGGCCAGGTAGCACAGCGAGTGAGAGCACCGGCTCCAGTGTCGGGATGACATCGGGATAGAATCCGGACTCAGATACTTAGCACCACACCCAGAAAAAACTGGCCGTGTAACCTTGAGCAAGTTACTTAACCCCGATTGCTCATTAAAAAAAATGTAGAAAAAGCTGATTAGTTTCTGAATTAAGGTGGGGACTGTGCAAGTGGAGAGAAGAGGTCAAATCCGAGAAAGGTATTGGGAGAAACCTCAACATTTGGCAACTGGTTGGATATGTGAATTTAGAGAGAGGAAAGAGTCCAGGCTAATGCTGAGGTTACAAGCTTGGGAGGTGGAAGGATGTAAATGCCTTTGAAAGAATTATGGAAATTTTGAGAAAAGGGAAATTTTGGGAGAAAAATGGTTCTACTTTAGACATATTCAGTTTAGGATGTTTCGAAGACATTCAGTTTAAAAGGTCCAATAGGCCATTGGTGGTGCAGGGATGAAGTTCAGAGGAGAAAAAAAAAGAGTAAGAAAAAGGTAAATTGATGAGGACTAGGGAGATCAAAGAAGGCTTTGTAGAAGAGGTAGAATTTGAGTTGAGGTTTGAAGGAAAATCTCAGAGAGACTTATGAAAAGTGAGAACTTATTCCTAAGTGTAATCTTGGGTTTAAACCTGGCTCATTTATACAAAATGTACCTCATTGGTGGAGACAATGTTAACTCAAAACTTGAATTGAAACTCAAAAATTGAAACTCAAAAAACTGCATTGAAGTGCAGTGTTTACATGAGAACTAGAGAGAGGACAGACATTTTTCTTCCTTACTTCAATATAGGATATATGTGTTTCCAGACTGTCTGTGTGAATAAATTGAGAGAAAGCATATTACAGATTTTAGAGGACAAATATTTGGGGGAAAGCCAGTTACCTAACATAGAGACCTTTGGGAAATTTCTCCTGCCCTGATAAATGAGATGGAACACTGTCACTCTCTGTCTCTCTGTCTCTGTATCTCTTTCTGTCTCTCTGTCTGTCTCTCTGTCTCTGTCATCATGCTTGCTATATTGTAATCTGTATAACTTCTCTAATTTCTGGAGAATATGTGATTGGACAAATAGGTTTTCTCATAACTCACTATTTGTGATGACATTTTGTGTAACAACCATGATATATGAAGAAACCAAGCCTCCAGATAAAAATTAGAGGATACTCCTTACCCTTTAATGGTGCTAATCAGGAACACTTTGAACTGCAGTATCATTATCAGTACTATTTAGGGGAATAGATATTTAGTTTGAGATCACTTCTCTGAGAAGAGTAAAACAGTTAGATTCTGTGGTGCCTGCTCCTGTGGAATTCCAGACAGAAGTCTAAGTATCCACTGGGGAGGGATGGGCGAGATTTCTAAGATAGTTATCAAAGTCTTCCCATGAGCTGTATTTATACAAAACAATGTGGACATATATAGCCTATATAATCACCTTGTACTCTACATTATTATCATTACACTTAATAATCATAATCATCATAATAGCTAGGGGTAGATCCTTAATCTTTTTTTTATAATGGACAGTTTTGGCAGTCTGGTAAAGTTTATGAACCCCTTCTCTGAAAAAAAAGTTTATAAAAACATAAAATATATAGGATTACATGTCATGAATCTAATTATACTGGAATTCAGTTATTTAAAAAATTCATGAACCCTAAGTTAAGAATGCTTGATATAATGCTTTGAAACTTGCAAAGCAGTGTTTACAAGCTATCTCATTTTATCTTCATAATAACCCTATGGAGTTGGTGTTATTATTATCTTCATTTTACAGATGAGGTAACTGCAAGAGAGAGAAGATAAGTAACTTGGTAAGAAACATCTAGTTAGTACCTGTGCCAGGAGCTGAACATAGGCCTTCCTGGTCCCAAGTCCAAAATTCTATCCACCATGGTACCTAGCTCTCCATAATAGGCCATGCCCCAGTTACTTCTTTATTAACAAATAAATGGACTAGGGGATTGAATATTTAATTTGAAAATAGTCCAGTTTGTCTGAAACAATGAGTGAATGAAAGTGTATAATGTCAAGTTGGAAACTATTAAAGGGTTGGGAAGGCAGATTATAGAGAAATTGTGAAGAACTTTTTAAACAAAATTTAGAGATTGTTTCCATGATCTTCATTGATTACCTTCCACTTCAAATTCATATCCTGCCCTGGGAATACATCGAAATCTGTTAAAAAAAATAAATTCAATATGTAATATAAATAGCTTAGCCTCTAGACACCTCTAACTTTATGTACTGAAAATCTCAAGGGAGACATTGAGTAGATTGTAAATTACTTAGGGCAGAGACTGCCTTTCATTTTTTCTTTATAATCTCAGCACTCAGCATAATGCCTTGCACAGGGAAGGTGCTTCCTAAATGGAAGTGAATTGATATCATCCTCTCATTCCAAATTTTTACTCTACAACAATTCAAATAGTATTAACCCCTGTCCATGTCAAAACTTGGGAACACATCTGGAGAGTGCTTAAACAAATTGTTGGCAATTGTAGTAGAGTCATTTTGACAGCAATACCACCTGCCTACTTGATTTCTAGGAAGACACAGATGAAACTTCAAATGTAATTATCTTAAGTACCAAGGGCTGCTGCTGGCAGTTCACAATACTTGATGATTATACAGACAAAGTTAGTATAAATTATGGAGACAATCATTTTGTCTTTGCCATTTTGAGATGTGAAACAGAACATTTTGCTACTGAAAAATAGTCTGGGCAAATGTTTGATAACTAAGTCAAGCTCCGAGTTTGATAAATTGTACTGAAAAGTTGAACAGCTGGGTTTTATAAAAATTATAGCCGTTAAAAATGTCTTCATAGAGTCTTGATACTTAATTTTTTTTCTATTTTGCTGCAATTGAGTTAACTAAACTGTTTTGTCATATACTAATTACCAAAATGTAAACAAACATCAAAATGTCATATTTATGTCTTAGAACACATGGAAAATACTGTAAAGCAAAAATAATGATAAAATATGGAAAGGTTTATAATTTGTACCACAATGGATCTAATTTTACATTTTGCCCATGAGAATATAAATTTACTAGTATAGAAGAGTCTCTTTTATCCATTCCATCTCAATAGATCCACTCTCACCCACAAATATTTGCTTAAGTGAATCAACTAGCATCTAAAGCAATTTTTTACTCCTCACATCCATCAGGAGAGATCCCCCATATGTTACTTGTAAAAGTTCAGTAGAGAAACATATGAGTCAATTGCATAGAATGGAGCATCGTGGATCCATGGTCTCCATGTCCTCTTTGGTAACACAGATGTGACATGATTGAAAATAAGGTAGACTAAGGCACAAATCTCTTAACACAATTGGTAATACTACATATTATTAATAATAAGGGTTCTTTAGCTCCTCAACAAACCCCAAAACCCTGAGAAGGCATAACAGATAATTTTCACTTACATAAAGGGGGAGGTACATCTAAAAGCTAGAAAGCAGGACTATAGATGGGAACAATATAATTGACTGATCAATTGATTACAGAGTCTGAAGCATCATAGGTATGGGGGGGCAATATGACTGGCTGGAAATCAAACATGCAGGATAACATAAATTCCTTTAGCCTCTTTTTGATTGATTAGATCCACCTGCAAAGTTAGTTAATGGCACATGGATAACAAGTCAAATTTCTTTTAAGGACAAGTAGTGGGATTGAAATAAGAGGTTTCTTTGAATTCAAGTGATTTATAGGGAAACTTGACTTTTATACTAAACTTAGGAAAAGTGAACTTCTGAGCTCATGAATGTCTGAACATCTCTGAGATAAAGAACAACTTAGGCAGCTATACAAAATGTTGACAGTTTTACAGAATAGAATTAGTTACCAAATAGAATCAATTTGATTTTCTCAGGTGCTAGAACTGGATATATTTACATTTTCTGATGGGACAGAGAAGGGAAGAAGATAGAGAAAGGGAAGAGTGAACATAGAAGGTTAGAGATCACATATACCTAACTGATCATCCCACCAATTCTTCACACTGCTTCACTAGTTGAGCTTCCTAATTCACCACTATATGTTACCTCTTCCTCAAAAAATTTCATTATTTTCCATTGCCTGTGAAAGTGGGGAAGTTGTGGCCTCAGGGCCATATGTGGCCTTCTAGATCCTTGGGTGAGGCCTTTGGACTAAGTCCAAGTTTTACAAAACAAATCTTTTTTTTTTTTTTTTAGCAATTGGGGTTATTTCTGGGTGGGTGCTAAGTATCTGAGCCCAGATTCGATCCCAGGTCATCCTGACTCTGGGGCCGGTGCTCTTACTCGCTTTGCTACCTGGCCACCCCCAGAACAAATCTTTTTTTGAATAGAATTTGTTCTGTGAAGTTTGGATTCACTTAAAGGGCTACATTTGAGTACCTAGAAGGTCACATGTGGCCTTGAAGCCACAGGTTCCCCAACCCAAAAATTTAAACTTCTGATCTTGTTTTTTGAGCCTTCTAGAACTAGTTTTCAGCTACATTCCAGCCTTATCTATTCCTTGAGCTGATTGCATTCCTCTTTATATTCTCTTATTACATTCTACTCAAACTGTTTTACTTCTCTAGCCCATGTTAACTACAGGGATTACTTATCCCAACTCCCAGTCTCAAAAAGAAGTCAGTCCCTAGGGCTTGGACACATCTTCCTCTTTTACCTCTAGGAATAACCCTGAGAAGTCAAGGGTGGAAGTGGTGGCTGTCTAATATCAGTGACTCAAGTCCCTACCAATGTGCTTCCCCCAACATTATAACTTGAGAAAAAAAAATTAGTCACCCCCTAAGTAGCTAGTAGAAAAAGTGATTTCATAAGGGTTTAGTAAGAATAGTTGGTACAAAATATCACCCTCACCAAAATCTGTCACACACTTTCCCACAGATATGTACATATGTATATACTTTCCCAAGGGAAAGTTAAGCTGAGAGAACAAGCAAAGATGTCACTGGGAGTTTCTGGTTGCTGTAAGTTATTTTATCCTACTTGTAGGATATTCAAGAAGTTCCACTGAATCATGGTCACTGGGAATCCAATCTGTCTGGTTCCCGTGTAGATATTGTCACTAGAAAACTCTGTCCCACAGGAAATGGTTCTAGAAAGGTGATGAGAAGACAGTTTAAAATCTTCCTCTAGTCAAGGCAGGTGGGTGGGTAAAGGATGAAGAGTTGAGACTGAAACAGTGATCTTTTTTTTGCCTCCTCTCCACCCTAAGTTGTTCCTTCTTAGGGGGCTTAGAAAGAATTCTCTCCAAGAAGAGAAGTGGAGGAAAAATTGGGAAGAGAAATGAGAATGATGCAAGAAAATCATTAAAAGAGAGTCAACAAACTGAATGAAGAAAATAACACCTTAAAAATAGACTAAATCAAATGGCAAGAGAGGTGAAAATTTGGCATTCAGATACAAGAAGCAAGAGAAGCATGAGAAGGGAAACAAGGAAAAGAAATCATAAGGGACTTATCAAAGTCAAACTATTTACATTCCTACATGGAAAAATGATCATTGTAACTTATGCAACTTTTCTCAGTATAGTATGGGGATAGTTGAAGGGAATATAAATGTGTATGTGTGTGTGTATGCATACATATATGTCTATATAGGAGGGTATATGTGCATATGAATACATATGTGAGTGTATGTGTATATATATATGCAAGTATACCTAGACAGAGGGCACAGGATCCATTGAACAGGAAAGGGTGGTATTTAAAGGAATTAAATTAAGAGGTGAGAGAGGAATTTATTGGGACAAGGAGAAAAGGAGAGATAGATTAGGGTAAATAATCTCATTTAAAAGAGGCAAGAGAAAACTGTTACAATGGAGGGGAAGAGCAGGAAGGTGAAAGGGAATGGGACTACCTGATTCTCATTGAATTGGGCTTAAGGAGGGAATAACATACATACAAAATTGCGTATCTTACCCTACCTAGGAAAATAGGGGGAAGAGGAAAAGGGGGGGCGATGGAAGGGAGGGCAGATTGGGGGGGAGGGTAGTTAGAAGCACACACTTTTGAAAAAGGACAGGGTCAAAGTAGAAAATAGAACAAGTGGGGGGTGGGATAGGATGGAAGGGAATATAGTCAGTCTTTCACAATATATATATATATATACTATGGAAATGTTTTGCTTAAGTACACATGTACAACCTATATTGAATTGCCTATTTTCCCAGCAAGGGTGGGTGACAAGGGAAGAAGGGAAAGAATCTAGAATTCAAAGTTTTAAAATCAAATGTTTAAAAAAATTATTATTATCATTATTGTTTTTACATGCAACTGGAAAATAAGATATACAGGCACTGGGGTATGGAGATCCATCTTGCCCTACTGGAAAGTTGGAGGTAGGATGGGGGAAGATATGGGAGATAGCAGATTGGGGGAGGGGATATTCAGTGGGATCGCTGTTTTCGGGTGGTGGGTAGGGGAAAAATGGGGAGAAAATTTGTAACTCAAAATCTTGTGGAAATGAATGTTGGAAGCCAAAAATAAACATACATTTTTTTTAAAAAGAAGAGAAAACTTTTCCAACTACCTAAAAACTATTATCAAAAAAGAATCTTAATACAATTATACAAGAAATAATTTTCTAAAAATTGACCTGAAGCTTCATAACAGGTGTGCAAAACATGTGACCTATGAGCTGCTTATGGTCCACAACACACCAAATTGTTTGAGGCCTCCTGAAGGCAGTTTTCAGTTGAAGTAATCAAAGCTATCCATAGTTATATCAAAAAAAAAGGATTGCTAAATCACTATTGATTAAAGAAACACAAATTAAAACAACCCTTATCAGATTGGCTAATATGATACAATAGGAAGAATACAGATGATGGAAGGAATGTGGGAAAGTTGAGCCACTAACAGTTCTGAACTTATTCAGCTATTCTGCATAACAATTTGGAAGTTTGCCGGAAGTTCTATAAAATCATGTGGATACTTTGACTCAGCAATACTACTACTAGATCTGTATCCCAAAGTGATTTTTTTAAAGAGACCTATATATACACAAATATTTACAGCAGCTCCTTTAGTATTGGCAAAGAATTGAGAATTGAAAAAATGCCGATCGTTTGGGAAATGGCTGAATAAACTGTCGTATATGATTGTGATGGAATACTATTTTACTGTAAGAGACGACAAGGAGAATGCTCTCAGGAAAAAAAGAAAATTAAACAGGCAAAACTTCCTGTCTTGCTCCAGAGAAAGAACTGATAGATTTTGAATGCAGATTGAAAGCATCCTTTTTAAAAACTCTCTCTCTCTCTCTCTCTCTCTCTCTCTCTCTCTCTCTC
>NW_027185791.1:5907925-5957638 GCF_028583685.1 Petaurus breviceps papuanus
TCTCTCTCTCTCTCTCTCTCTCTCTCTCTCTCTCTGTGTCTCTCTCTCTCTCTCTTTCTCTCTCTCCCCTCTCTCTTATTTTTTGGTCTGTTTTCTTTTACAACATGACTAATATGCAAATTGCATGACTGTGTATAACCTCTATCAAATTGCTTCCTTTTTCAATGGGGGGAAAGAGGGCGAAATGAGAGCATTTGAAACTACTCAATATTTGTAAAAATAATGTTAAAATTATTTATATGTAATTTTCAAAAAATAAAACTTTAAGTAAATATATTTAGAAAATAATTTTTAAGAACTACTCTGATATCTTTCCTCTGATTATAAAGTAATTTAAACTCCTTCCTAGCCACATTTGTTAAGGAAAGGCTAGGATATTGCCTCTGTGGAGAAATATAATGACCTTGCCCTCTAGATTTAACCTTTATTCTTCCTTAGATTCATTTATAGAGGAATTTAAGCAAATTAAGTCTCCTCAAATTAAAAAAAAAATTCTGATGAGATCCCCATAGCTCTGTGGGATTTCTGTGCAATGGGTCCTGTAAAATGAGTTTGGGGTCATTATAGGAAGTTACATAGACTTTCTGACCCTAAGCTACAGTAAAATCTGTAAAAGTGATTTAGCCTTTATAGACTAGAAAATAAGATTCAAAAATAGAATTAGGCCCAAGGACACTAGTCACTTGGGAGGCTGGGATTATTCTGTGCTCCAAGGAACTTAACTCCTTGGACAATGAGTCTCTTTTGGAAAGAAACATCAAATTCTAACAATAGCTCCTAGAAAAGGAAAGACTTTTTCTTATGAATTTTTAAAGTAAAGTGCTTTATTTAGTAAAGACCTCCCTAGGAAAGTTTTATTTTTGGACTTATATTTTATTTATTTTTCACCTAGCCCAATGACTGAGTATATTAGAACTCCTGCCTTCCTCTAAAATAACTATAAAAGAGTAAGTCTTTGAGCCTCATGTACCCATTCTACTATCAGAGAGAAAAATTACCACCTAGATTCTAGGTGACACTGATATTTGAAGCACAGAGCAAGAATATGACCATGTGTATAGTGGAGATTCATCTGACAGCTATTAGAAGCAAGCACCTGCTATGAGATTGATGGGAAAATTCTGAACAGAAGCAGCATAAACATTGAAACACAGTATACCAGAAGGGAATGATGCCCAGGGGAGAGTACATGGCTGGTATGAAATACTTATCATGTAGAAATAGTATGATATCAACATAAAATGTTGGTGACTGAAGCATTTTAGGTATCAGTTGTCCCTCCATTTATGTTCCCTAAATTTTTTCCTATATGCTAACTTATGTAAATCTACAATGATGATGCATACTTGGGTAAAGTGTGTCCCAGGTTTATAGGTGAAATAAACCATTGACAACTTTTTTATTATGTTATTTCAGTAAATTCCCTTTCTTTTAACTGTTTCCTCAGGATGGCTAGCAAAGGTAAGCACATTTATAGGCATTCTGTGAATTACCTTACTGAATGTATACACACCCCACAGAGTTACTTGTATCTGAGGGCCTATGATGTGAGTTGGGTGTTACTCTGAGGTGCTATATAAATATGAACTTAAGGATTTAAAATAAATCATCACCATTTCAAAGTTATCTAAAGGAAAATTTTCCTATTATTTTTTGTAGCATAATAATGGTTTTGAAATTTGATACACTTTGACATTTGACAAAATTCTTTTTCTAAATTTCCACATCTGTTTTATGTTTTAGTGCTTTGAGCTTAGTCTTTCACTTTCTAACATGTATTATGAGTATGTAATCTAAGGCTTCACATGCCAAGCTCTGTGTTTACACAGAAAAATTTATCATAAAACATTCTTTTTGACTTCTGCTCCCACCCAGACCTCTCACAGATCCTTTATTGCACCACAAACAATGAAAAAACAGAAAGGATTCAAAGACGTAAACAATTCAAGATAAACTTTCCCTTCCTCAGTTGAATTCTACCTCTTTCCACCCCCACCACAAGTCCTAAATAGTTTTCCAGGCTCACAGTAAATACTATTTGAGGTTTCTCCTAGATAAGAAGAAAAAATATTTGAAACAGAATGATTGGACAAATGATTGGTTTTATTTATTTTTCTATATTTTATCTTATCCTCCCCCAAGACTTATACTCTCCTCCAGACACTTTACAATAAATACCACCTTAAGAGTTGACCCTCCCCCAATGAATTTTAATGAATAGACTTACTAGAGTGCTAAGTGAATGTCTCTACAATCTGGTGAAAGTCTCTACTTATCTTAGGGAACTACATAATCCTACAGAGTATACACCAGATCATACTGCCTGAAGATTTTGAAGCTACATGGGAATGTTAGAGAGGCAGATTTCCTTCCCATTTAACCAACACTGTCTAATTATGGAGGCAGAATCTGAATTTTTTCCTTTGTGGCATGGCTAAGTTCTCTGCTCCTCTTCTATTTCCACAGCTTGTTCTTTTCCCTAGAAAGCTGGGTCTCACTTTTGGTATATAATTTTCTTGTAATGGGGTCTCTCACATTAGAACATGTTCTCAGATTTATACTATACATGAGCCAATCAGGCCATAAAACTCAATTGGGTTGGGATGGTTATTATATCAAATACCATGAACTATGGAATACACAAAGAAAGAAATCATTTCAGGAAGTGTCAGGGTGAGCACCTATTTATGGGCAGAGGGGATATGCTGAGTCAGGCATTTGAAATAATATGCTTAACATTTTGACAAAGGCTTGCAATGGCCAGATTTCCCAGACTATTATACTCAGGATGTAACTGTTATTAACTAAGCCATTAAAACTACTTGACTTATTTGAAGTAGCAAATAGATATAATTGCTGTTTAGCTGTAATAAAAATATTAATAATTGCCTCTTCTGTACCTCCTCTGAATTTTTTGGAATCAGTTTTCAGCGTTTTGTACTTCATAAAACATGCTGACATATTATATACATTAGCTCAAATGAACTGCACAACTGTCTGATATAGGTAATAAATCCATTATTATTCCCATTTTACAGAGAAGGAAACTAAGTCTCACAGAATTGAAGTGACTTGTCTATAGTCACACAATCAGTAAATACCAAGTGTAAGAGAAAAACCCATGCCTGTCCTGATTCAAAATTCAATACTTAAGAGTACTAAAAGTGCTTGTTTACTTAATTCTTGTCATAACACAACTGAAAATCTCAATGAGATATCTAAGGATGGATTATTCTTACTTTTTATAATAATATCTTTCCCACACTTCAAGTAATAATAATTTAATATTCATTGATTAAAAGTACTGTGCTCCAAATTCTTTTTGCCCTTCCCTCACCATCCATTCCCTAAGACATTAAGCAATCTGATATGTTATACATGTGCAAACATGTAAAACATTTCCATATTAGTCATTTTGTGGAAGAAAACTTGAAAATAAGAGAGAAAGAGAGAGAGAGAGAGAGAGAGAGAGAGAGAGAGAGAGAGGAAGGAAGGAAGGAAGGAAGGAAGGAAGGAAGGAAGGAAGGAAGGAAGGAAGGAAGGAAGGAAAGAAGGAAGAAAGGAAGGAAGGAAGGAAAGAAGGAAGGAAGTATGCTTTGGTTGGCATTCAGATGCCAACAGTTCTTTCTTGGTAGGTGGATAACATTTTTCATCACAAATCCTTTGGGCTTTTCTTGGATCATTGCATTTCTGAGAATACCTAAATCATTCACATTTTTTCATTATATTACTGTTACTGTGTAATATCTTCTCCTGCTTCTACTCACTTCATTCTGTATCTATTCATGTGAAACTTTTGAGGTTTTTCTGAAATCATCCAGATCATTATTTCTTTCTTTTTTTTTTTAAAGTAATTGGGGTTAAGTAACTTGCTCAAGGTTACACGGGCAGTTATTTCTGGGTGTGGTGCTAAGTATCTGAGCCCGGATTCGATCCCCAGATCATCCCAACACTGTAGCCGGTGCTCTTACTCACTGTGCTACCTGGCCGCCCCTCATTATTTCTTATAGCACAACGAATATTATTTTAAATTATATACCACAATTTGTTCAGCCATACCCAAACTGATGGGTATCCCTTCATTTCCTAATTCTTTACCACCATAAAAAGGATAGATATTTATTAACAGATTATTCTTAAAAAGTTAATATCTTATTAAGATCTTGATCCAGCTGTTTGTCTGTGTTGGGTGGGAACAGTTTTCAAAATAATAATATGAAAGGATTATCTACAATGTAAAAGTCCCCAGGATGTGGGTTTTTTTTTTCAGGTTTATAATGAATCTTCTGTTTACATCTGACCTTAGGCAGAGGAGGTAGTCAGTCTCAAATTAATAGCCTCCGAAACTGAGTTGTACTTACTTATGACATGCATATGTAACATTAAATGTTAAACTATTGTCATGCTATAGATTTAGACACATTTTTGGACAATAAATCAATGAACTAAATCTAAGCCACTAATTCTAGTTCCAGAGTAAACAATATAAATCATTACTCAAGTTTGCTCCAGAAAATGTTTTGAATTAATATGTAATATGTTCAGCTATATGAGAAATAATATTATATAGTTTTATAGTGATACACTAGAATGAGTGAATTATATGATAAATCCTTTAAGTGAAATCATTGGCACAGTCTGAAGTTATCAAAAGGTAACATCATTTTGAGGGCATTTTTAAAGAACATATCCCTGAATTTGAATTATTCAACAGGTATTTATGATGTCAGATAAAATAAGTATTTAATGTCTCAAATAATGAAAATTTAAGAAAAGTCATGACATAGTAGATAGTAAGATGGTCACATTGAGTCACTAAGACCTAGAGAGAGAGACACAGAGACAGAGACAGAGAGATAGAGACAGAGAGAGACAGAGAGAGAGAGACAGAGACAGAGAAAGAGAGACAGAGAGACAGTGATAGAGAGACAGAGAGAGACACACAGAGAGACAGAGAGAGACAGAGTGGGAGAGAGAGACAGAGAGAGAGAGAGAGAGACAGAGACAGAGGGACAGAGACAGAGAGACAAAGACAGAGAGAGACAGAGACAAAGAGGGACAGAGAGACATAGAGACAGAGACAGAGACAAAGACAGAGAGAAAATCCGAGAGTCCAAGACAGACAGACAGAAACAGAAAACAAAAGAGAGAAATAGAAACTGAGAGAGACAAAGGAAGAGAGGCTGAGAGAGAATGAAATAGAGTAAGAGTTAAACACCTGTGAGCACTACTATATCTGACATTGTGTCAAGTGAAAAAGTCCCTGATCCACAAGGAAGACAGAAAATTGCAAATCACTCTCTTTATCATTAGATAATGGGGATGTCTGATATGGAGGAAGAGATTTGGGAAACAAATAGAAAATTGACAGTGATAATTACTCTCCCTTTTTTATAGTTTCCAGGCTGAGTCACATGGCTATTAAAATGTTTTAAGAATAATACTAAGATAAGGACTATGAATTCCTCTGCTCTTAAAACAAAAACAAAAACAAAATAGGAGAGCCCTGGTCATGGGTTCAATTGACAAAATCCCTACTATATTTTTGAGCAATATAGGAAAGTGGAAGAAATGAGAAGAAATGAGAATTGTGGTAGAAGACTACTCTAATGAAAAGAAATGATATACCTTTTTTTTTTTAAAGTGCTCCTAGCATCCCTCACAGGATTCAAATGACCCATATGAGCCCCAATTCTGCCTGTAGGAGATTTTACTGCTTTTTTTAATCACAGACAGCATGAATTTTTAGTGACATAAAGCTGCAATCTGTCTATACCAGGACTCATTTTTTTTCTAGGACAGATTGGATCAGGTATAGTCAAAATTAGATAGTGGACCAATAATGAATGCCAAAGGTCGCTTGAGAGGAATTCATGGGTATATAAAAGCAGTAATTCTGTGCAAAGAAATTTGAGGACATGTAGATTTTGTGTCATGGAATGGTTCATAGGCTGATATATTAAGAAGATGACCTCTAAAGATGAAATCAGCCCAGGACAGATGAAGGACTCAATGAAATTCTGAAGACACTATGGGAAACAGTTCCAACAAAGAAGAAAAATGGGAGTTGTCTGAGAACAATATGGATATACATAGTAATCATGATGTAACACATTTGTACAATATAAGTACAGAAATCAGAATCAAGAGATGGTTAAAATGATGAATAAAATGTGTGGTTCTTTTTGTGTTGTCAGAATAATTTCAGGGATACTAAAAAAGGAGACAAGATAGACAAAGGTAGAGGCAAAGAGAGAGAGAGACAGAGGTAGAAAGAGACACAGATAGAGATGGAGATAAAGGTTATGAGGGGGTGATAGGTGTTTCAGGGACTCCAAAGACCAGAGTCCCTGAGTGGGCAGTTTGGAATGAATTCACTAGGCCCAAGCAATCTTTTGAGTCAGGATTGTAAAAGTTTATTGTTATGCTTTACAGTGGGCAGGGGTTCTTAGGGAACCAGAAAACTTAAAGAAGTCATAGGTATAG
This sequence comes from Petaurus breviceps papuanus, assembly GCF_028583685.1. Taxonomy (NCBI): domain Eukaryota; kingdom Metazoa; phylum Chordata; class Mammalia; order Diprotodontia; family Petauridae; genus Petaurus; species Petaurus breviceps. Next base: position 5,914,412 of record NW_027185791.1, read on the forward strand.
TTTATAAGGAGTCACAACAGTAAAACAGATGTCAATTATGCTAAGTAGGTGAGTGAGGGTGGGATTAGGGAGGAGTTAATAAGTGGTCAGTGCTTAAAGGAACATGCACTTTTAATATCAACTGTGCAGGTGTATTGCCCATAATTCACTGGGAAATAGCCCAAGGGGAGGCTACCTGGATGTGTTGTTTTAGGCTTGAAATGTCACTAAGTCAGCTAGAGGTCAGGGCTGACTGAGAAGTACCTAGTCTGCCACCCATCGGTGTCATGTTTAATAAGATGGATGTTGGGAAGTTGGGAACCGAGGCTAACAGAGACTCAGTATGTGTATAATTGGCTGAGGAGTTAACTTACAGATAGTGCATTGAAGGATTCATAGGTGCAGCTGGCCATTATACTAAGGGGAGATAAACAGTTCATAAATTGTTGCTAGGCAGAGTGCTGGCAGGGGGAAGGGGCAGAGTTAATGCTCTGAGGCTTTGGGGGGGGAGGGGGGAATGTGATTTTACAGACTGGTTTTACAAATTGATTTTACAAACTGATGTTACAAACATAGATCCCAAACACCCCATCAAAGGGGCACAGAAAGATCATCTATCTGTACGTATATACACAAGAGATAGCATATCTTAGTGATAAAGAGGGCTGGTCTTAAAGTCAGAAAGACATGGGTTCAAATCTTACTTTGGACACATGCCTTCTGTGTGACCTTGTGTGACTTTGCATCAGTAAACTTCTCAGTATTCTAGAAAATTCTAACATTATCAATTACAGAGGAAGTGCCAACCTGTATATTTTTTTTAAAGAGGAAAGAAATTCATGGTCTTCATCCTAATATTGTTCTTAACCCATTTCTATAGCCACTTGGCTCAGCCTGGAAACTATAGAAAAGGGAGAGTAATTAGCATTGTCAGTTTTCTAGTTGTTTTCCAAATCTCTTCCTCTGTACCAGACATCCCCATTGTCTAATGATAAAGATGGTGATTTGCTGTTATCTGTCATTCCTTGTGGTTTAGGGACTTTTTCTCTTGGTACAATGTCTGGTCTATTACTGTCCACAGGTGTCTAACAATTCTGTTTCTATTTCATTCTCTCTCAAGACTCTTTCTTTGATTCTCAGTTTCTATTTCTCTCTGCTGCTGTTTCTGTTTGTTTTGTCTGTCTGTCTTGGACTCTCAGATTCTCTCTCTGTCTCTGTCTCTCTGTCCCTCTCTGTCTCTCTTCACCCTCCCCCTATGCTAATTCCACAACAAGACATTCCATCTCTTGGCTCTGGCCTTTTCCTCTGACTGTCTGCTATGCTTGGAATTCTGTCCCTTCTCATCTCCAGCTGCCAGCATTCCTGGCTTTCTTTAAGTCTGAATTAAAATCCCATCTTCTATCAGGAAACATTTTTTGAATCCTTTTAATTCTAGTGACTCCTCTCTTTTAATTATTTCCAATCTATCCTTTATGCAAATTGTTATGTAAAATGTAAAATTGTTTGTACATATCTGTTCCTTGTTTTATTAGCAAATAGACTGTGTGCCCCTGTAATGGGAATGTAAATTTAAAGATCTTCCCTTCCCCTATGCTAAAGTGCACCTGGAGCCTGGGGTGGGAAGCTTGTTTTTCAGCAGATACTTCTTGATTGGCCAGTGAGTCAATAAGGTTGTTACATTCTCTGAGCCAGGAGAAGGCTATATAAGCCCTGATGTGTAGCTTTGTTTTGGGGCTCACTTTGAGAAGTGTTCTGTGATTTGATGAAACACGGGCTAGCCGTTGTCCAGAGCCCCCCGGCTTTGAAACCCAGATGTTGAAACCCAGATGTTGATTTGGTACGGATGTAATGGTTGGACAGTTTGGAAAGCTGTCTACTTGATCTGTTTCTGTCTTGATAATTCTGCCTGTATACTTTGAAGTTCGGGGTACTGACCTTTTTCCCCTGAATGAGGTAAGTGATATATGTTTGACTGATTAAAGTAAGCTTGTTAACCCATTTTGAGTTACTTTCCTTTAACAAAGCAGATCCAAGAATCTCTATTGGCAGAGACCCTGAGGATGCTTGGGGTGCTTGCTGCTACAGCCCCTTAAAACCAAGGACTATTTAGTATCTTTTTGAATCTTGAGTGCTTAGCAAATGATAGGTGCTTAATAAATGTTTATTAACTCATTGATAGGCTGATTTCTCCTTGTTTTTTAATGTATTTTTAGTTTAAGAAATTATTTTGCTATTCTTTTGTTTTGTTTTGTTTGCTTTTTAGAGGGCAATTGGGGTTAAATGACTTGCCCAAAGTCCCATGGCCAGTTTTTGTGTTAAGTGTCTGAGGCGTCTGAGGCCAGGTTTGAACTCAGGTCCTCCTGATTTCAGGGCCAGTGCTGTATTCACTTCGCCACCTAACCACCCCTTTCTATTCTTTTAAAAAACAATTTGAAAAACACTTTTCAAATTAGGATAATGTTTTAATTTGCTTTATTTCCTCATTCAGAGACCAGCCCCTCCAGGTCAGTCAACCAGTCTCTGAAGGGCATGGCTGATAAAGATCATCCTAATCATTGGAGTACATGCTCCTCAGTCTTGGAAAGGATCCCACCCAAACAGGAGAACTCACTTCTTCTTCTTCTTCTTTTTTTTTTTTTTAAGCAATTGGGGTTAAGTAACTTGCTCAAGGTTACAAGGCCAGTTGACATGAAAAGAGAGGGCTGGACTGGGAGGAGCTGGTGACCTAGATTTGGAGAGACAAGAGAGAGGCAGAAGAACTTTTTGGAAGCAGCACCTCGTGGAGGCAGAGAGAGACTGAAAGGATTGCTGAGGGCCACTTTGAATTGCCCTGGGCTTTTGAGACCTGCCCCTGGAGCTGCCAAGGACTAAGGAGACATGGCTGGTTTGCTGGTACTTTGTCTTTCTGTTTTGATGTTGTTTTGCCAGATTTGTCCACTGGTGAAAGACAGTCCTGTTGTTGCAGAAGTTCTGGAACCTGGCTGTTGGTTAAGAACTCCTGAGACTCTTCTGCAGACAGAGAGTGAATACTGTCCACTGGTGAAGGACAGTGCTGTTGTTGCAGAATTGTTGGAAACTTGCTGTTGGTTCAGAAGCCCTGAAGAAGGATTTTCTTGTTGTATATTTACAGAAATCCTGGGAGAGGGTTTTGCTGATGTTTTCAGGGGTCCTGGGACTGTTCTGTAGACAGAGGATGAATTGATGAAGAGACTGGCAATGTATCTTGTGGCCTTGCTAAGCCTTGTTTCCCCAGGAACTAAGATTGCTGAGAACTTGCCTCATGTCAAGATGAAGAAAAGACCTCCATTTGGGTATTAAGTGCTGTGCTTAAACTTGATGTAACTCTGGGGTAGATTCAATTGTGATCCAGGGGTGGGGAACTTTTGACCTTTTTGTGTTCTATGATTGAAGAAATGAATGTACTTTACTTATGTTTGGAAACTAATCTCCATTTGAGAAGAGGGGCTTTGTGATGGACTAAATGAAGGTACAGCATTATTTAATCACACTTAGTAAATGCTGTATTTTGAATGATGTCATGTTTTGATCTTCTCTGTTCTTAATTTGTCACTGAATAAAATGGAGAGCACCTATGCTGGTATTCTGAACCTTGGGAAGTTGCCTTTGCTTGGCATTCCATTACACCCCCTTTACCATATTAAGGCTTTCTGTCTTTTTCATGTCCTTTGATCTTTGGTTACCAAGAGAAACCAATGACAATCAACTTATTATTTGCTGGACTAATTAATAAATTGTTCAGAAACTCTGTCTCCCATGTTTTTCACTTCTCATACTTTAAAATTCCTGTATCAGGCCCTTCAAGGTAATATTTGTTGGTGCTGTGTTCGGTTTCTGAACTAATATGTCTATTTTTTTCTCAATTACATGTAAAAATTATTTTAACATTCTTTTTATTAATTTCAAGTTCTGAATTCTCTTTCTTGCTCTCTCCCATATACCCTTCTTGGGAAAGTGAGTAATTTGCTATAGATTATACATATGTATTCATGTAAAACATATTTCCATATTAGCCATGTGCAACTTCTAGTCTTAATGAGTTATCTGGGGTTCTGAGAAATTAAATGTCTTGCCTAGGGTAAGACAGTTAGTATGTGTCAAAAGCAAAATTTGAACCCATATGTTCCTGACTGTCTATTCTTTATAACATATTGCTTTATGTAGTTGTTTAATTGCCTTTTTAAAAAAAATCTTTGAGACCTCTAATTTCTCTCATAATTTCTAGCATAATTTCTTCATGTACTTATTTTATTCATCTTACAAATCACAGTGAATGATTTTATAATTGTAAGATCGTGATATGTTTCCCATATTCTTTTTTTCTTCTGACATTTTTGCATCATTTTCTTTTACTATAAAATATTTATTTATTCTATTTTGACCTTTTTTGTACTGTTTATTCATTTTTCTGCCTCTCATATTTTTTTCTGTACAATTTTCCTTGTCAATACTTTTTTTTCTCCTTTCATTTTTTTGTTGTGACTTTATGCCTTTTTGAAAGCAGGGCCTACTGTGCATGGCTTATTCGGCTCTCTTGCCAGAATTCCCTCTCATAGTTTTTAATATTATTGAGTAGAGGATTCAGTTACAAAGAACAGGGTATATAAAAAGGAACATTGTTCATAAACAATGAAGGCAAAAGCCTAATTACCAGAATTTGGATATATTAAAGGACAACAAACCTATGATATTGTTAACATATAGAATTACTTGTGTGAGAATTTTCTTCAAGATTAAAAGTCAAAATCTGACTTTGTGGAACTGTCCCATAAAGCTGCATTCAAAACTCTTTATGTTCATGGGTACTGGTTATAATGTCAAGATGTGTACTGGTTAATAATGTCAAGATTTAAAAGTAATATGGACATGAAAAGAGCTGACTTAAAAGTTGCCACAGAATTTAGGCAAATATTGGCTGGCATATTAGGCACTTAAGACATATCTATTGACTGACTCACATCATTACCTGCTAGGGCTATCATCAACATCACAAAACATTTCTTGAATAGCTGTTTGAATAAGGCATTTGCTGAGCATTGTAAGAAGAGATGTACCCAGAATTCTGAAGATATTTGCTGCTTCAAAGTCACATATCATGATGAATGTACTTTTTTCTTCAATTCTTTCAATTCAGAAATTCTGCCTAGCTTACCAGATGTTTTTGTTACTATAACCTGATAAATAAAACTTTGGTTCAATATTAACTCCAACAATCTATTTTTTTCCCATAGCAAAGGTCTCAGAGTCAGAAAGACCTTGATTTAATTTCTCATTCTTCCACATATGACTATTTGATCCTGAGGAAATAATTTACTCTCTCAATACCACAGCCGTTTATCTACATTGGCAGAGGAAGTTTTATCACTGGAAGTTCACTTAGCTAGATAAATCACAGGGCCAGTTTAAATTCAATCTCCTATTTACTACCTTGATGTATAATGAATTCAGAGGGGAATTATATATTCATTTTTACTTCCTATAGAAAATTACATATTCATCTATTTGTACTACAGAGCAAAATGAGACCTTTGTATTTCTCCTGTAAATTAAATGTGTCTAAATGTTCAAGGTAAGATAAGCTATCATTTAAGTAATCAGTAGGGTAATAAAACAGCCCCAAATAATATGAGTAATCAGCAAAAATGTTAAACTTAACAATAAAGTTAACATTTTAAGTGGCTAATTATGCAAGTAGAATTAGCAGCAAAACCTCCATAATTTCCTGCTTTAAACAAACCCTTTGAAACACCAGGAGTGACTGAATACATAGTCACCATGACTCCAAATTAAACTATTCATAAGTATTTTCACTGCCATCATTACTACTCCTGGTATATTCTCCTACCTTCATCTTCCCTGGCTCCCAGGCTTGCAAACAAGGAGTAATCCTAGATCCCTCTCCATTTGTCCTTTCCCTACCCCTTCATTCAAGCTGTTAGTAAGGTCTGCCAATTTCACCTTCGTAATATCTTTTGAATATACCCTCATTTTTCCTCTGACACTGCTACCACTCTAGTATAGGCTCTCATATTCTTATATCTTGATGATAGCAATAGCCTTATGGTGTGTCTCTCTGCCTCAAGTCTCTCCCTACTCAAATATAGCCTCTGTTCAGTCATTCAAATGAATTTCCTAAAGCACAGTTCTGATCATGTTGACCTCCAAACCCAACTCAATAAATTCCATTGACTTCCTATTGCTTCTAGAAACATACAAAATATACTATTTGCTATTCAAAAAATATCCATAACTTAGTCTTCTACCTTTCCAGTCTTCTTACACCTTACTCCCCAACATAAAGTGTTCAGTCCAGTAACATGGGCTCCTTGGCTGTCCCATGAAGAATACACTCCATCTCTTGGCTTCAGGCATTTTTTCTGTCTTTCCCTTATGATTGGCATCTTCTTCCTCATCAGCTCTTACTATTACCTTCCCTGCTTCCTGTAAGTCCCAATTAAAATTCTGCAGGAAGTCATCCCTAACCTGTCGATTCCAGTGACTTCCTGCTTTTAAATATTTTCTATTTATCCTGTATGTAGCTTAACTTAGATATATTTATTTGCATGTTGTACCCCCCATTAGATTATAATCTTCTTGAGAGGATGAACTATCATTTGCACTCGATGCTTTTTAGCACAGTGCAAGGTACATAGAAGAAGTTTAATGAATATTTATTGAACGACTGACATAATAAAATTGTTTATGAATTAGCTCATTTCTACTGTATGCTCTGCATGTATTTATCCAATTAAGTTAAACTCCTATGTAACAAGAATGTACTCTAATCTTTATATTATAGAAATATAAATAGCATCAAGTTTACAAATACTTCATCATATTCAGTGTGATTAAGTTGGACTGGTTTTAATTTGACAAGTTAATATTGCTTTGTTAAATCAATATTCTCCATGTCAAATCTGAAGAAGAATAATTGAGCTAACAGAAAAGGAGACATGCTTAATTACTAAAGATATTTGCCACATTTAGAGTATAAGTAAAAAATAGAATAACAGAAATAGATTAGATCATTAAAATACAGAAGACATCTTTAAAATATTGTCTAGTGTAATTGAAAAATTCTATTAGTGTCTTTCTTAATATGACTGAGACTTTCATATGTATATTCAAGCACAATATATTACTTTAACAATCTGAAGTTTAAAAGCTAGGGATGCTTTTTACTTTTTAATCCAATTCTGCATTTGAATTTCCTAATACTTTGAGGTCACTTGGAGTAGAAGGGATACATTAGACTACATATGTTTATAATTTTTTAAATTAAATTTTATGTATATTTTTAGTTTTCATCATTCATTTCCACAAGATTTTGAGTTACAAATTTTCTTCCCATATTTCCCCTACCCACTACCCCAAAACTGGGATCCCACTGTATACCCCCTCCCCCAATCTGCTCTCTCCTATATCATCCCCCATTCCCTGTCCAACTTTTCAGTAGGGCAAGATAGATCTCTATACCACAGTGCCTGTATATCTTATTTCCCAGTTGCAAGTAAAAAAAAAATGATACATATATTTTTAAACATTTGATTTTAAAACTTTGAATTCTAGATTCTTTCCTTTCCTTGCTCATCACCTACACTTACTGGGAAGATCAACAATTCAATATAGGTTGTATACGTGTAGCTATGCAAAACATTTCCATAGTGGATATATTGTGAAAGATTGATTATATTTACCTCCATTCTATCCCACCCCCACTTGTTCTATTCTCTACTCTGACCGTGTCCCTTTTCAAAAGTGTGTGCTTCCAACTTCCCTCTGTCCCAATCTACCCTCCCCTCCATCATCCCCCCATCCCCTTCTCCCACTCTCCTGTAGGGTGAGAAACCCTATTTACTGTGTATGTCATTCCTTCCATAAGACAAATTCAATGAGAGTAAGGCTGACCCATTCCCTTTTGCCTTCCTCTTCTTCCCTTCCATTGTAACAGTTTTCTTTTGCCTTGTCTGTATGGGATAATTTACCCCATTCTGTCTCTCGCCATCTCCTCTCGTTATCTTCCTCTCTCACCTCTCAATTTCACCTTTTAAGTATCATGCCTTCCTATTCAACTGGTCCTGTACCCTCTGTCTGTGCATACTTGTAAACATATATACACACACTCATATATGTATTCATACACCCATAAACCCTTCTATATTGACAATATGTATATATGTATGTGTACATGTACTTGCATATGTATCTCTCTCTCTCTCTCTATATATATATATATATATTCCTTTGAAATCTTTTCATACTGAGAAAAAGTTGAATAATTTATAATTATTGGTTTTCCATGTAGGAATGTAAATAGTTCAACTTTGATAAGTTTCTTATGATTTCTTTTCCCTGTTTACCTTATCATGCTTCTTGTAAATGAATGCCAAATTTTCTATTCACTTCTGATTTTTTCATCAAGAATATTTGAAAGTCTTCTATTTCATTGAATAACCATATTTTCCCCTGAAACATGATACTCAGTTTTGCTGGGTAGGTGATTCTTGGTTTTAATCCCAGCTTCTTTGATCTCCAGAATATCATATGCCAAGCCCTTTGATCCCTTCAGTGTAGAAGCTGTCAAATTCTGTGTTATCCTGATTGTGTTTCCACGATATTCAAATGGTTTCTTCTTGGCTCCTTGTAATATTTTCTTCTTGATCTGGGAACTCCAGAACTCAGCTATAATATTTCTAGGAATTTTCTTTTTGGGGTCTTTTTCAAGAGGTGATTGGTGGATTCTTTCAACCTCCATTTTGTCCTCTGGTTCTAAAACATCAGGGCAATTTTCCTTGAGAATTTCTTGAAGGATGATTTGTAGGTTCTTTTTTTATCATAGTTTTCAGTTAGTCCAATAATTTTTAAATTATCTCTCCAGGATCTATTTTCCAGGTCAGTTCTTTGTCCAATGAGATATTTCACATTGCCTTCTATTTTTTCTTTTGTTTGCATCTGTTTAATAGTATCTTGATTTTTCATAAAGTCACTAGCTTCCATATGCTCCAACCTAATTCTGAAAGAATTATTCCCTTCAGTGAGCTTTTGTGATCCTCTTTTCGCCTGGCAAATTAAACTTTTTAAGGCATTCTTCTCCTAATTGGCTTGAGACTCTTTTGCTATTTGAGTTAGTCTTTTTTTTAAGGTGTTATTTTCTCCAGTCATGTTGTTGACTCTATTTTCATGATTTTCTTGCATCATTCTCATTTCTCTTTCCAATTTATCCTTTACTTCTCTTATTTGCTTTTCAAAATCCTTCTAAACCTCCTCTATGGCCTATTATGAGTTCATATTTTCATTGGAAGCTTTTGGTGCAGGAGTTCTGACTTTATTTTATTCCTTCTGTTCCATGTTTTGATCCTTTTTGTCCTGGAAAAAGAAACCCAGAGCCGGGTTGCTGTGCTTGCTTTGCTTCCTTTGCTTGCTCATGTTGCCACTTAATTACTTGACTTTTGAGCTTTCTGCCACAGTACAACTCTACTCCCAGAGAGGAGAGCTTTGTCCCAAATCACTGGAATTTTCCCAGCTGCCAGAACTATTCATTGGCTGATCTCTCAGAAGCCTCCATTGGCTCTGGCACCTTGTCACACACCCCAGGACCTCCACCCTAGACAGCAATCCAGATCTAAGCAGGTTAAAGCAAGAGTAATTACCCTTCAGAATGGTTGTTTGGTCCCCCTAAAACCTGTAGGCCAGGAACTCTGAAGCAGTCACATGACAGTGGATGCATGGCTGCTTCACCTCAGCCACTTCTTCCTTGGGGGGACAGAAGCCAGACCGCACTCCCAGACCCCCTGTTCCCAAAATCTACTGACTTCTCATTTTGTCTTTGGCATTTATGGATTGATAATTCTGGAAACCACCACAGCTGCTTGTCATCTACTCTCCTGAAGTCCCTCCAGTTATGGCGGGTCTGGGTGCCCTGGGGCTAAAACCATGGGCTCATGCAGAGCTTGGCTCAGTTCCCAGCTCACTGCAATGGACCCTTCCTGTCTGCCTTCTGTGCTGTCTTCAGCAGGAGGTTTGTTTCTCTCTTTTGCTTTGTGGATTTTATAGGCCTAAATTTTGTTTAGAGTCATTTTTATAGGTATTTGAGGTAGTTATTGGGGGAGCACTGGCAGTTTTCCTTCTTCTACACTGCCATATTGACTCCTCCTCTAGATAATTTTGTTGTTTTATTTTGGCAACATGGCATTTTTTCCTGCTGAATGTACACATATATAATAAAAGTGTTTGTATATTTTACTAAAAACTATCTTTTCCTCATTTATTCTGTGTTAAAATATTATCAACTGTACTCCAAATTACTCTCCACACCCCACCCCCTTCCCTGCCCTTTTTCCTAGAGGTAGCTAATTGGCCTAGTGACTAGAGCTCTGGCCTGGAGTCAGAAAGAACCAAATTCAAATCCAGTTTTACATAGACACCAGCTGTGTGACCTAGGCAAATCACTTAACCTCTGCTTTCCTCCATTCCCTCAGCTGTAAAATGGGAATAAGAAGACCTACCTCTCAGTTTTTATGGGGACAAAATGATAAAATATTTATAAAGCTTAGAATGGCGTCTGGCATAAAGCAGTTACTGTTTAAGTTTTTATTCCCTTCTTTCCCTTTCTCTTTCCCAATTGTCAGCCTTCAAAGTCATCACCACTTACAAGGATATCATGAAGATTAGTGAGATAGGTAGAACTTTTAAAAATAGCTCCTTGGTAGTACAGCCTGTTTTCAGATCTGTTAACAAGGAGAGTAACTGAATGATTGGATTTTCTTTTTCCTTTCCCTTATTCTCCCAGATATGATCATAGGGTTATTGAACAAAGACAAAATAATAATTCATATTTATATTAAATTTTCAATTTTCAAAATACTTTTTTCATGGCTATCCTGTGAGCTTATAAGTGTCTTTCCCACTTTATAGATGATTAAACAAATTCAGAAAATTAAGTTTGCCCATGTTTATGAGTTCAAAAGAGACTGAAGCTAGGAGTTGAATAAAGTTCTATTAACAACAAAGTCAATGCCCTTTTAATGATATTATTCCACTTCTTTGGGAGGTGGTGGTGGTGGTGGTGTGTAGAATGAAGAAAAAGCATAATATTGAAGAAAATGTTGTCAAGAAGTAACAAAAGAAGTTCACTGATTGTATAATTAGTCTTTTAGTAAAGGAGATTAGTCCAGTTGTAAATGACATTATGTAACAATAGCCAAATTCTTTTTCTTTGCTAGTAGATTCTTAACTATAAAAATGCTATTTTCAACATAAGAGAGCACTATGCTTTTTGATTTATGAAGCACCTTCCTAAGCATATCCCTTGTGTGACAGAATTGTTTACTGTGTTACTATCTCTCCCAGTGTTCCTACTGTATATCTCAGAAACAGTTTTGCTTTTGGTGTCATTGTTTACATCAGAGACATTGTGATGTCTATATTATCAGAAAGTTTCTACAAACTTAATAGCCAAACCAGATAGAAAACTAGATATAAAGTAATAGGGAAAGAAGAGAACAGTGAAAGCCTTAGGGGGATGCTTATAGGCACTTTCTTTGTAAATGATTGCAGCTGTATCATATTTTTCTTTCTCCTTGCTCTCCCATGCCACTTCTTTATATCCAAGTATGTGGATTTTGTATTTCATAGTGAGGATGAACATAGAAGAACATACCTAGAAGTTTTCTCTACCAATTGGAAAATGTCTCCCTTTGGTAAGGAGAATAGTGAAGAAAAAAGAAGAAAAGCTGTATTATTTTTTGAAAATGAAAATTAATGACAACAATTAATATTTCAATGACTTTAAAAGTAAAAGATGTAGGTGAAATAGAAAAAAAAATACATAGTCATTTGTTGGCAAAAGTATTTGAAAATTGCCTGCTTAGATTTATCTGAGACACCGGATTAAAAAGATGGCTAATTAGTTACTTTGTGCCAATCATTTTAACTTTCAAAATCTTCAAAAAGAGGATTTCTAAGCCAACTATGGAGCAATCATGGCTGAATGCAGAAGAGAAACAAAATGGAGCCCTGACAAGGCAAAATCCTTAAACTTTATCAATAGGAAAGTCCATCCCTAGAGCTTAGTTAGAATCTTTCTCATCCTGCTTGGGATAGACCAAGGCAAGCGAAACAAAAATGCTTTCTGGACTTGGCTTTCTGGTGCGAGGGAAGAAACTCTCATCCCGTTCTCATTCCCACCCAACCCTCATCTCATAGTGCAGTGATGCTATTCTGTACACTTACTCTTTCCACCCTTTCAGTTTGTAACAAAATATATTCCCTCCGCCAAACCATGTGAAAAGTATCTAGCCATAGTTTAAAGACTCCAACAAACTCCAGCTGAAAAACCTTAGCTATTCTCTTCTTTCATGAAAAATGAATCAAACAACAGCAGCAGCAAAAACAACCACCAAAAAAAACATTCCATGATTATTTGTTTCAACTAGACAAAGGCAGGAATAAAATCAAAGTAGGAACTGGTTTCAATGATAGGTGGTGATACCTTCCACAGTCTGAATGAAAGAGACTTAAATCCAACTGCGGTTATTTCACCCTTCCCCCACACCAGAATATTCAAGGTAGGGATCCAGGCAGGGGTGTGCTAGAAGCAGCTTGTACCCGTTTACAAGAGAAAACTGTTAAATTTTTATTATGAACATTTACGTATCACAAATTGGAAAACACCACAAATCGGGTCTTGATTTATTGTTTTGTTAATTATTTAGACTTAAGAAAACTATATAGAAAATGTTAATAATTCAGATGAAGCTTTAACTTGCACCATGCAGGCATTATCCCCCTCCCCCTCTAGACAGCTGACTATTGAACATTTTCCAGCACAGTCCTGGATCTGGAACTATATTCTTACCGTGTTTCCCCGATAATAACACCTATCCCGAAAATAAGCCCTCCCCTTACTGTGTAAGATTCCTCTAAAATAACCCTTCCCCTGAAAATAAGCCCTATTGAGATTGCTACTGTAGTGAAGGTGATCCCCTGCGCTACACGCTAAATTACGGTACCCTCTGTTTGCACCGTTCCCCCCCCCTCCGCAGCAGTGAGTGCATCATCCTGTTCTTCCCCAGTGATTTGCTTGCTGGTGCCACTGAGAGCAGTGCTGCGGAGGAGAGCTGAGGCAGGACAACATAAGCCCTCCCCTGAAAATAAGCCCTCTGGTGTTTTTCTTTCCAAAAAAAAAATAATAAGACAGTGTCTTATTATCGGGGAAACATGGGTAGACAAACACACACATACACACACACACAACCTATGAGGAGGTTGAGATAGTTTTATAGCCTTGCCAAAGGGAATGTACCAATCAGCAAAACAGGGAGGTAAGGGAATCAGAAAGGAGTGTGGGGAAGAAACTCAAAATTATCCAAAGGGGAAATCAAATCCATAAAAGAAATGAAATTCACAAACATAAACTACTAAATATGACTCATGTTAGTGTGGTTAGTGTATAATTTAATAATTCAATTAACACAACAGAATAATGTTGAATGTACAATGGAAGTTCTAAGGAAGTTAAAGAGAAATTAATAAACAGTGAAAAATATGGAAATAGAGGAAAACTGTCAGAAAATATGTACAAACCAACAAATTTAAAGGATTTAAGGGATCATATATTTTTTTAATAAGACACAGATTGCTCTTAAAGACGGTGGTTATACAAAGACTGGTTCATAGGCCTCAAAACAAATAAGCGTGAATATTTAAAAAACACTCACAACAACAATAAAAACAAAACTGAGCTCTCTAACTCAGGAAAAGTTAAAAATCTCCAAAACTTCCAAATATAGAAAACAAAGCACTATGATAATCTAGATAGCCTCCAGTAAAAAAAAAAATGTTCTTTATATTCTAAGAAACGCAGTAGATAATTTTAATAATTTTAATGGCCCCCAAAAATGAATTTTGCAAGTATCTAGGAGAAAGACCTTCAAGGATAAAGAAAAGAGAAATTTCAATTTCCCAGACCCTGCCCAGCTCATTGTGATCTGCAACACACCTTATAGATTGTGAACTTCATTATTTACTTGCTTCCCACTACTACCCTTAGGACTAACTATCACTCATCTCTTTTTTTTTTTCTCTCTCTACCTATGTATTAATTAATTACAACCCATATTGGAAAAGACTTTTGTCAAGCACAACTTCCCATTCTTTCATCACCTTCCTCTTCAACCTCACCTCATATATGTTACATTTTAGTGCTTCCTACCCTTTCCTCTATATTACCTTAACCCACTTATTCACAACATTTTCATCCATAGATATCAGGATCATCACATATTAGGTCTCATCATTCATAAGTGTTTGACTTTCTCAATTAGAAATGTTGTCATTGCTCTGTCTTAGCAACCTACTATCAGTTCATCTCTCCCTATACCTCACCTCTCCCAAAAATATTCTTTTTTTCTTATCAAAGCCTTTAATTCCTACAGATCTGTAAATCCACATATGAGCAGTTTCCAGAACATTGCAGCTGTGAACAGCTTTCAAGGTTCTGATTAAATAGTATACTGAGATCTCTATTCAATAACAAATCAGAGCAAAACATTCACAGAAAATCAAGGGAGCATTCATAATGTTAAAACTTATCACAGAAAATCAAAATACAGCATTCATCATGTCACAACTCAGAAATTTATCACTAAGATGGTCACATAGTTTTCAACAAAATACATTCATTTAGTCAATCACAAAATCCTTAATTCAATCACAAAGTACAAAAGTGAAAATTCTCCACCTCTAGGTCACAGTAAGTCATAATCTTCTCAGTCAGTACACAGTATGCAAGTAAATTCTTCTTTCAGCTTGACTTGAGGCTGACTCTCAGCTTCCATGTTTCCTCTTCCGTAGTCCCAGCTCCAACTGTCACCTAGGTTCAAAGTCAGGCAGCTCCCAGTTCCTTGTCCATCTCCTTGTCCAGTTGACCATCTAGTTCCTATTCCATATCGAAGCTCACAGTGCCCAGTCCACCTCAAGTCCTTCACATTTCCAGTTTTTAGGAAGACAAAGCTTGACAGAGCCACAATAATATTCATTTATATTGCTAGGCCCATCATCAATTCACTATCTGCCTATGAAATCAACTCATACCCACCAACAAGATCTGAGAACTCAACACAAATCATCAACATAGAAATCAATACACACCCACAAACAAAGTCTAAGAGGTCAGCACAAATCATCAGTAATGTCCCAGGACCTCCAAAACCCTCCTCCAAGATTTCTGTGAACAGACAACCAGAAAATCCTCTTTCAGGGCTTCCAGTAAAGTCCCAGGGCTTCTCTACAAAGTATCACAAACAAACATCAACACAGAGATAGCAGACAAAGAGTGCCAGGATACAAGTTTTCCCCTTCTTGACTCTGCCACCACAAGAGTCCTCTTCTCAGTCCTGCTGTTTGTAGGCTGGGCCTCTCCTTATATACAGTCATTAGCACTACCCCTTCTTGTTGCAGGAGTTCATGAGTTCTAGGGTTCACAAGTTGTGGGTTTCACATGTTCTATTTCTTAATAGACTTGATACAAGTCTCAAAAGAAATGAACTGAAACAAGGTGTTATTTATTTTTTTTCCAACTTTTATCTTTTTAATTAATTAGTTTGTTTCCTTTTAGTTTACAGGATTCAATTCAACAATTCCTTGAGTTTCACATTTTGTCCCCCTTCCTCCCCCCCCACCATGGCAGCATTTAGTCAAGTATAGGATCTGTTAAATACTTTCACATTATACATTAGTCAGGTTATAAAGATGGATTGTATCAGCTGGAATGAAAAATGGTAAAGAGGACATAAAACCAAATAAGAGAAGGAAAAAGATCAGGTATTTTGCTTCCACCTGGATATAAACTCAGTTCTTTCTAGTTCTTTCTCTGGATGCACATATTTCTCTCCATCATGAATCTTTTGGGATTGACTTATATCACTGCATTGCTGAGAGGAGTCCAGTCTATCAAAGCTGGTCATCACACATACGTTGTGTCTCTAATTGTGTACAAATTTCTCTAGGTTCTACTCTTCTCACTCAGCATCAGTTTGTATAAGCCTCTCCAGGTAAACATGAAGACTGTCTGCTCCTCGTTTCTTATAGCACAATAGTATTCCATAACATGCATATACCACAACTTGTTCAGCGATTCCCCAATTCATGGGCACCCCCTTAATTTCCAATTCTTTGCCACCACAAAAAGAGCTGCTATAAACATTTTTGTACATATGGGTCTTTCTCCCACTTCTATGATCTCTTTGGGATATAATCCTAGGAGTGGTATTGCTTCATCAAAGGCTATGAAAGTATTTATAGCCCTTTGGGCATAATTCTAGATTGCTCTCCAGAAAGGCTGCATCAGTTCACAACTCCACCAGCAATTCATTAGTGTTCCAATTTGCCCACATCCTCTTCAGCATTTATCGTTTTCCTGTTTTGTCATCTTAGCCAATCTGACTGGTGAGATGTGGTACCTCAGAGTTGTTTTAATTTGCATTTCTCTAATCAATAGTGAATCAGCATTTCTTCATGTGCTTATAGATATCTTTAATTTCTTTCTCTGAAAATTGCCTGTTCATATCCCTTGACCATTTATCAATTGGGGAATACAAGGTGTTATTTCAATAGCTGAAATAAGATGTGAACTACTTCTGTGCTTGCCATTACAGCATCCTTCAGTACTTTCTCAAAAAACTAGTCTTACTCCGATTTCAATTTTAGCTCTGCCCTATAGATTATTATTTGAAGCCTCCCCTTTTCTCTGTTCTCATCTTACTTACCCCATCCCCTGTTTCATATTACATCACTGCTCACACAACTTTTGATTAAATTTTATCCCTACATTGCTCTTCTCATTTGCTTCTTCCTCCATTACTACTCAAGGGCTCCTGAATGGACTGGGAAGTAGTCACACAGTTATGTAAAATGGGTTCACTACAATAATGTTATCAATCTTCTACTGGACATTACCATAGCAAGACAATCCTTTTTATTCCTTCCTATGTAGCCATTTTGTTCTTTCAGAAAGCAGTTACTAAAATTTCTTCCCTTTTCAACCTCTCATGCTTCCCATTACTCTTCTTTCTTGCCTATTGCTTCTTATATTATCTTCCATTCATACAGGATATATGGTACATGCAAACACTTGTTTGGATGTAGTCACTCCCACTGGAGTGAATTTCTTTAAATCAGTGATTGTATTTTTGACTTTTAAAAGATATCAAGCATTTAAGACAGTCTCTGGAACATAGAAAGTGCATAATAAATACTTATTGATGACAAAATTATCTCTATTTGCTATGGATATGAAGTTTTAGACAATAAACAAATAAACTAATTAAAGTAATAGCTTCAATGTCTTAAGTAAAATGAATAAAAACATTTTATATAGCATTAATTAAATATAAGAAATGGTATTATAAAAGGAAGATCAATTCAAAATGACTAGAAATGAATAAAATGTCTTGGGATCAATGTACCAAAGCACAGTACAAACATACACACCCAAATATATGCATGTATACATATATGCATACATTCCTATGAATACACACCTATATGAATGTATATATGAATATATTTGCACATACCCATATATTTTCATGCGTGTATGCATACATATGTCTGTGCATACACATATATCTAAATTTTGTTGCTCATGTAAATTCACGTATATCCGTATGACTTATCTAAATGTTGCTCACTGGAGCCATTGATAGATATATTTGCCTGCCCCTTTTCAAGGAAGACTTTAATTCCTCCCTTAAGAGATTCAAGAGAAGGGGCCATGAAGTAGGCTACAATTATATATCTATCTGTCCCTCTAAATATTTCTAGTGTAGGAGGAATTATCTCTATATATGTGCATATACACACAAACCTACATAATATGCACATGTGTATGTATGTATTTATCTACATATGCATATGTGATTGGATATTTATGTGTATGTTTACAAATAATATATACATACACATGTGTTCAAGCTCCTGCTTTTTGTCCCTGGAAGAGGTTTATTTGAAGGCTCAGACTTTTTTTTTCTTTACCAGATGCTAGTTACACAAAAGACTATTAGAAATAGTCAATACTAAATTACCTATTTATCAAAACAGATAGTAAACAGAAATCAGAGAAATTATTCAAATTAGAATATGCCAGACATTACTCCAAGTAATTGAGCTTTCCCACTGGGAACAAGATCTCTTATCTCAAACAAGAAAAAGTCTCTAATTTCATCCAAAGCAAAATTCCCCCAAGTTGCTAGGCAGTCAAACTAGAAATAAGAAATCTTTTAAAGTACCAAGTCTAAATCCCAAGTTTTTTTTCTCATTCTGTCTCTCCATTAGGTTTTCCCTGAAGACAGTCTGAAACCAATCTCTCCCAAAATAGAAATGAAAGAAAAAAATAATCTTTCTACTATGCCAACTCTACCCCTCATAAAGGCACACAAGAAGTCATGATTCTTTCTATTAAGGAGAGTCATGCTTAAACAATAACTTTAAAAATACCTCATTTGAACCAAGGATTACAAAATGCTTTTTAAGTAAATAAATACTTTGTATTGACATACAATATGACATACCAATAATCTCTCTACTGACAATGGTTGAGACAGGTAGATGGCTTGATTTTAGGAAATTTGAACTGTGGTAGAGCTAAAGCTAATAGAGTATATTAACTAAATATGGCACAGATAAGGTGATCCTCCAGGAGTAAGAAGTTACTAGGCCACCTAAGGTGGGGTATACCTCAGAAGGATGGAAAACAGAGCAGTGCAAGACTTCTGTGCTCAACAGTATTGGGATCAGGACTGTGAGAACTTTTATGCTTGGGTCTGAGATAGATACGCAGTCTTTGAAAAAAAAGCAAATGGATGTTCTATGATAATGTCTGGACATTGCCACTAAAATAAACCTGATAATACTTCTGATATAATTTTATCAACTTAGTCCTGGATTCAATTTCAGCCTCTAACACATACTGGCCATGTGACTGTAGACATCACTTTATCTCTCAATGCCCCAAGTAAAGTTAAGATAATAAGTTCCAGATCAATCAGTCATGTACAACATGACAAAAAGGAAGAAAGAGAATGGAATTAATTTTGGTATTTATAGAAAATAGCATTAATTTAAAAGAGAGTCTTGTAAAGTCAAACAAGAGCAGTTTTCCAGAGGACTGTTGCTGTGAACAATTTTCACAGTTCTGATTAGACAGTATAGGAAACTCTTTTATTCAGTAACAAATTAAGGCAAAATATTCACAGAAATCAAAGTACAGCATACACAATGTTATAACTTAACAATTCATCACTAAAATGGCATTGTAGTTTTCACCAAAGTGATCACGTAGTTTTAAGCAAAAGATAATATTCATTTACTAACACAATCATATAGTAGGTCCTTAAGTCAATCATCCTTCAAGAGGCAAGCCTCCTTAAATGATACAAAGTACAAAGGTCAAAGGCCTTCACTCCTAGGTCACATTGTCTTAATCTCTTCAATCAAAAAGTCCTCTTTCTTCCTAATTGGAGAAGTCCTTAACTCAGTCATCTAAATATAAAAGTCAGAGTTCTTCACCTCTAGGCCACAGTGAGTCATGATTTTCTCAGTTTGCATTAAATACCCAAGGAGAGGTCCTTTTATCTTGACTGGAGGCAGGCTCTCAGCTTCCATGGTTTCTCTTCCATGGTCCCACCTCCTGCCTGAATCTATCCACCTGCCACCTGGGTTCAAAGGCAGAAAGCTCTCAGTTCTTTGTCCATCTTCTTACGTAGTTCCTGTTCCATATTGAAGCTCACAGTGTCTGGTCCACCTCAATCCTTCACAGTTTCTTCTGGGAAGACAAAGCTTAACAAAGCCACAATAACATCTATGCACATTGCTGGTACCCTCATCAATTCACTTTCTGCCTGTGAAATCAACATAGACCCAACAATAAGGTCTGAGGAATCAATACAAATCACCTCCACCAGAATGGGCTAGTGTCTGTGCAGATTAACACACCATGACACGGCACTGACTTTTCTCCATAATTGGGGGAGGGATGGGAAATATGCAACTTCTAAACAAAAACCACAATTTCAGCAGTTTAAAATATCTCACTACCAATATGGTGCTGGTAGAAACTGTATGTATAAAGTTGTACTGTATGTAATTTCTCCTTTAAAAAAAGTTATTAAAAAATTTCCTAAGACAATAATCAATTTGGAATGTAGATTCTAAGCAGAGAGCAACTCAGTTCACACTAAAAACAACAAACAAAAACAACCAAAAAAAGAATAACAACAAAAAAACATAACTATTTTCAATATGGTACAAAGGAAGCGGTGTAGTATGGGCAGCCCCTGCTTTGATATGGATAATCATGACCCCTTGACCCTAACTGGGACCAGGAATAGCCATAGCTGGTGCTTCTTTCTGGATAAACTGTGACACAAGAAATTTCACCCTCATGAGAATGGAATCTGGAGTCATCCAGTCTACCTAGGGTGTATTCCATATCTTCCTTGCAGAGGAACTCAACTATCCCCATGCCATCTTTCTGCACATCTGCATAATACACACCCCCAGCTTCTCACATGTGACCCTTCAAATCCTGCCAGCTGCCTGAGGTAATAAGGCCTGAGACAAGAACTCAAAATTCAGACCTCCTTAATGGTAGTCCAGTGCTCTCATGGGGCCCTCCACCCCCAGGATTCCTGGGTAGCTCCACATGAAGCTGGCACTGGCCATAATCATAACCATTCCTTCCATAAATAGCATCTTCTGCATCCCTAGGATCCTGGAAGCTGACAAAGGCGAAGGTCGCCAGGCCTGGTGGTTCTTGAACTCGATGTCCGGATGTGGCCTTCATTGTAGAACAGGTCCTCCAGGTCTTTCTCCCTCATGCGCGGGGAGGTTCCCCACTGTTGTTGTTGTCGTTGCCCCAGTCATCTTCTTCCCCCAGCCCATCATCCCCGACATCCCCTCAGCCACTTCCCACAGCCCAGATTGCTGTCTGCCAGGGCACATTGTGGGATTCAGGAGCAGAAGTTATGTACTTGAACCTAAGTGCTAAGTACCTGTTAGCTTGCCAATAAAAGGGGCAGGGAAGATCTTCAAATTCAGATTACCATTACAAGTCCACACAGAATTTCAGAGTAGATATTGCTTGATATAATTTGTCATTATGAAGGACAATTTTAGATAAGTTCTTTTTCTAAATATGAGACTCTCAAGTACTGAAGCTTTGGCCTAAATTATGTATTCAATTATCATTATAACATTACTTAAGATATTATGAAACATGAAAATGCTACTGCTTATAAAGATCATTGTTAAGAGAGAAAACATAATGTTATTGAGACCTTTTGACAAATGTATATCAAATAAAGTAATGTTTAATTTAAATATATTTAACTAAGCAAAGACATTTAAAGAAGTTACAAAAATACTTTGCTATGTATAACACTAATTTTGCTATTGTCACTGAGATATTTGACCAATATTGTCAGTATTGGTCAAAAATGAGGTAACTAAAGTAAACTCAAAGCTTGAAAATAGGTACTTGGGGGTGGGATGGGGTGTGGATCATTTTTCTGCTTCCCTCAATCTACCAGATAAGATTGCTATGTTGGAAATGCCCTTTTATGGAGGTAGACATTTGTTCTAGTTTCTCACTAGGATATAGCAAGGGTATAGAAGAGTGTTGAAGTTTATAAAATAAACTTCTCTTTTTATATCATTAACTTCTGAAATCTCTGAAATAAGGTTTAAGAATAGAATGCTATTGTTGAGTCACTTCAGACATCTCTGGGAATATCTAGATTTCCCCAAATATGAGTAAAAGTCTTCTGAACCACCACACAGGTAATCAAAGCACAATATAGGTATCAGAAGATGAGACAGCTTTAACTTAACTTAACATGGAGGATAGAAAGGACTTATAGAAATGCATGAACAACTACAGAAATAAAACTCATATAACAGATAAAAATCTGTCCCTCTCCTCCCACCTCTATGAGGGAAAGATATTGGGTGGGATTGCTAAACAAGTACTTCCAAATTGCTTTTTACCAAGCATCTTGGTGGCAGCTAATAGTCCCCAGGAGCCAATCAGAGGAGTTTCTCAGCAAGAGGTTAGGGCATTTATCTTTCTGCATGGGAAATATTTTTCCAACAAAGGTACACACTAGATAACTTTATCAAATTTGTTTATGGAATAACCAAATTGATTAGGGGTTACTCCTGATCAACCTTTCTACCCTTAGATAAGAAATATAATTAGGAATGAATGACTATTTGACCAAATAGATGAAAAAGCATTTTAGCTTTGCGATGCACCAAATTCATAAAATAGGTGATTTCCACTGAAATAGGTGGAGGTGACACTTACAAAGAAAATATTGAACTGGTAAATAACCATGATTTGAGTGATGTAATAAGGCAGTCTATTTACACTCTATTTCTCCAACTCAATGTTAGAGTTGATTACAGTTCTCAAAGCAAGTCATGATTAGAAGAAATTAGGATGGGAAGACTTCTGTATTACTCAGGTAGGAAATGGCCAGGGTGGAGATGAAAATGCATGGTCCAGAGCAGTACAGAGTTGAGCAACTTAGTGCCTCCCAGTCTTACATCTAGTAATCTGATTGTAGAGTGGAACAGAAATAGGAGAATAGAAAAATGTGGGTTTATAATGAACATCTGCTATATCAGCTTATTATACATATACATACATAACATACATGGGATGATTATACACACATATGCCATTTCCTTGAACTGAATAAAATACTATGTGTATGTAAATGACTATATTATCAAGTGTGCATAAAAATCAATCTATTTTCTATCTGTGAAATGATTTAGATGTAAAGGACATTTGCTTTGATATCATAAAATAATATTTTAAAAATTGTCTCAAATTGGTTTGGAGGAAAACAATTTTGTGTATTGAAAACAGGCTCAAAATCCATAAACAAAAGTTAATGATATGTTCTAGCATACAAACTGGGGAGATTGTCAAAGATAGAACCTATGTGAGGGCTGATTGAAGTTGTAATCTTCTTTAGCATTTGATTAATGGTCTGGAAAACAAAGAAAACAAAATGCTATTGGAATATGAAAATGATAATGAATTGGTTGGTGTTTCAGAGACGAAAACAGAGAAATAAATGGGCCTAAAGAGATTGTAAATGCAGATAGAAACTACAATATACAATTTATTTTGGGTAAAATACAAACTAAATATGCCAAGGAGCTAAGTAAAATAAACAGAGTATGAATATATTTGTGTGTATATCTGATAACAAATTCATAAGAGAGCCAGTGACCAGAAAATGTTTTCTTAAAATAAAGGATGTTTTCCTGAACCTATCAAATGCCAAATATTGGCATAATCTTTATATTTCACCAAACTCACAGGTGAAAGTAAGGAGTTGGAATACTCCTTGCTCCTCATTGTCACTTCCATGTTCCTCTACCAAAATCACTTAGTAACCACTTCTCCTTTGAGGTTCATTCAATTCATATATATCACCCAATCAAAATTCTGTTGTCTGTTGTCCACCAACTTCCAAGACACTCTCCTTCTTTCTTCAGGAAATTTCAATGCTTGGCTCACAGTATTTCTCTCCTCCTCAATTTCTGTCCTTATCCTAGGGGACTTCAATTTACATATGACACCCACTCAAACACTTTACCGTCTAAATTCTTCAGTTTATTTATTCCCTGTGACTTACTCCTTCATTTCACCTCAGCCACACACAAAGATGATCAGATACTTGATCTTGTCATATCCCACAATTGCATCATTTCCACATTTATCAACTGAAATTCCCTTATCAGATCACATCTATTTTTCATTTAATCTCCACTTTTACCTTGATAACCCAAACTCTATTTTTCATCCAACCCATGAGCTCCAATTTATCAGTCTCTCAGTTCTTTACCTGATCATCAACTCTGTACTGGCTACACTCTCATTTCTTCCCCATTTTGAACCCTCAATGAACCAATAAAACTCAACCAAATAAAACTCCCATTATCAAATGCTTTTGCTTCTATGCATCTGTTGCTGAATAAATATGAAGAAAATAATGAAATCATGCTGAATGGATCCAGTACACATTTATATTACACAACTTTGAATAGACCCTCACTACTGCAAGGCAATCTTATTATACTACTCTAGTTGACCCATTATCCCTCTGACACCCCTGTTAAACATTTTTCATTCCTCTTCAAATCTTCCATGTTTCCCATTGACCCCACCCTCTCAGTTGAAAACTTTACTTCATATTTTATTAAAAAAATGAGATCATTCACTGAGATCTCCCTTTTTCTCTCTTTTGACTCATGTCACCCAGATTCTTTCTGCCTCATCTCCTCAAATGTACCTGTCTCACAATTAGGTGTTCTTTCTCTTTTCAAGGGAAAACTCCTCTACATGCATAAGCAATCCCATTCTATCCTGACTTGTCTATTCTATCATCTCCACTCTCTTAGTCATCTTCTATCTTTCCTTATCTACTGGGCAATTTCCTTTTGTTTGTAAACAAGTACACTCCTCTCCTATCCTCCATAAAATCTCATTTAATCCCTCCATTCCTGCTGAATTTTATCCTACATCTCTCCTATTTGTAGCTAATTTTTTTGTACTTTAATTTTTATATTTAATTTTAATTTGTCTCAATTACATATAAATGAAATTTTTAACATTCTTTTTAAAAATTGGAGTTTAAATTTTTTTCCTCAACCCTCCTACTTTCTTCTTGAGAAGACAAGAAATTTGATATAGATTATAGAGGTACAGTCATGAAAAAAAAACATTTCCGTGTAAGTCATGTTGCAAAAGAAAATACAGACTAAATATATATTAAATCTATATGATATACAATAAAGTAATTAACAAAGTATATATATATATATATATACATATATATTAACATTAACAGTTGAACATAACATGGCATCATTGTTTCCGAGTAAACTGTTCTGCTCATTTTACTTTTTGTCAATTAATATAAATCTTCCCAGGTTTTTCTGAAAGCATCATGCTCCTCATTTTTTTTATAACACAATAGTATTCCACCACAATCACAAACTACCACTTTTCCATCCATTCCTCAATTGATGGTTATTCCCTTAATTTTCAATTTTTGCCACCACAAAAAAGCAATTATAAATATTTTTATGTATAGGACATTTTCCTTTTTCTTTGATCTCTGAGTTACTGATTTAGTAGTAATATTGCGGAATCAAAGGGTGTCTAGACTCTTTTAGAAGCCCATATACAAAAGGTACCTTCCCTTCATTTCCTCTATCTTCTTTATTCTCTATGACTTCTAACCTTTACATTTCACCAAACTGATTCCTTCAAAGTTACTAGCTATCTCCTAACTGCCAAATTTAAGAACCTTTTCTCAAACCTCAGGCTTCACAACCTCTGTAGATTTTAACACTGTTGATTGCTTTCTTCTTCTTAATAATCTCTTCTTTTTAGATTTTTTCTGACACTACTCTTTTTCAGGTTGCCTTCTATATATCTGAACACTTGTTTCTTGCTAGCTCATCATTTGAGTCACATCGAGTAAACCCAGATGTCCCATGAGGCCTCTTGACCCTCTTTTTTTCTCCCACTATATTCTTTCATTTGATTACCTCATCTACTCCCATGTATTCAATGATCATTTATATGTTGATGATTCTCAAATCTATGTATCTGGTCCTAACCTATCTGCTGACTTCCAGTTTCACATCTCCAGTTACTTAATAGACAAATTAAACTGGCTCTCCTATAGAATATTGAATTCAACATGTCTAAAACTGAACTCGTATTCTTTCCTCCCAACCCCTCTCCTCTCCCACTTTTCCCTCTAACTTCTACATTCTCTGCAATATGGTTGTCAGCCTTATCACTCAGTAGAAATAGTCCTCTCTAAATTTGCCAATGACCTCAGTTACCAAACCAAATATCTTTTCTCATTCTCCAGTCTTCTTGACCTCTCTGAAGACTTTGACATCATTAATGACCCTCTTTTCCTAAAAATTTGTTCCTCTCTAGGATTGAGCGACACTTCTCCTGCTACCTGTCTGACTACTTACTTTCCTTTGCTAGATCTTCTCTTTTTTTTTTAAAGCAACCAGGGTTAAGTAACTTGCTCAAGGTTACACAGTCAGTTATTTCTGGGTGTGGTGCTAAGTATCTGAGCCCAGATTTGATCCCCAGGTCATCCTGACACTGGGGCCGGTACTCTTACTTGCTGAGCCACCTGGCTGCCCCTCTTTGCTAGATCTTAATTTAGGGTTCCCCAACTAATCCTCTAAGGTTCTATCCTCAGAACTCTTCTGTTTTTCTAAATATTATTCTGATTGGTGATTTCATTTGATGTTTAATTATTATTTCTATTCAGATGTTTCTGAGACTTCTCTAATAACCTTAATCTCTCTGCTGAGTTTCAATCCTGTTTCATCCATCACCTTTTGGAAATCTCAAATTGTATATCCCTTAGAGCATCTCAAAAATAAACATGCCCTAAAGGGAACTAATTATCTTTCTGCCAAAACTCTCCACTAATTTCAACATTCCTATTATTATTAAAGATACTCAGGTTTGCAATCTCAGTGTCTTCCTCACCCACACTCATTCCACATTTAATCTTTTATCAAAATGTATTGCTTCTATGTTAATAACATGTTTGAAAAAATATTTCCTTCTCCCACAGCTACCATAGTAGTACAGTATCTCATCACCTCTCACTGAGACAATTATAATAGCTTAAAATTTTATCTTCCTACCTCAAATCTCTTTCCATCCCAGTTCATTCTCCACACAGGTGGCACAGTGATTTTCCTTAAGCTCAGTTTTGGAAATAATACCTTAGAAAAAAACTGCAAAGAATTTACCACCACATGAAAAAAATTCTCCAAACCACTAGTAAGATAAGAAAAAAAATGAATCAAAACAAGCCTGGTGTTTCACGTTCCACCCTGCAAACTGCTCCAAAATAACAAAAAAAATCTCAACAGTCAATGTGGCAGGGGTTGTGGAAAGATAGGTACATTGTTGGTGAAAATATGGAATAATGCAAACATTTTTCAAAGCAACATGGAATGGTGCAAAGAGAGTGACTAATACACTTATACCCTTTCAACTAGAAACTCCAATACTAGCCTAATACCCCAACAAATCCATTGCTAAGAAAAAAAGGCTTTATTGTGCAAAATGTTTATTGTTGTACTTTTTTTAAGAGAGCTAAGAATAGAAAATGAAGTAGATGCCCAACAAATGAAGAATAGCTAAACATGTTGCATCTTTACTCTTTGAGGTACATGAATATAATGGAATATTACTGTGCTATAAAAAACCAATGTATGTGATGATTATAAAGAAGCATGGGAAGAGCTATATGAATTAAAGCAAAGTGAAAGAAGTAAAGTCAAGAAGATAATATCTACCTAAATGGAATGCATGACACACCAAAAACGCAAAAGTAAATGTAACAAAATTATGAATATCAAACAGTACTTGAATGAAGAAATATGAGAAGCCACACACAACCTACCTTTTCATGGAGGTGGGAGACACACAGGTATTATACATTGTACAAGATTTTAGACTTCCAGTTGTGCACACTTTTTTTCTTTAAAAATACTATTTGTAATATGGATTGGCTCTCTGGGAGGGCTAGGGGAAGGATACAGGGGATATTATGATGATATAAGAAGCCCAAAACAAAATTCCTATTGACTGTCTCATTCCTTTTCATTGGGAGCAGACATCATTTTTGGTTGAGTTTTGTGACTTGTGGGGGAATATCTATGTGGAAATTTCCTCCACCAGTTCAAACAAACAACTGATTTTTGACTTTGCAACATTGAGAGTATTAGCGACAATTAATAATCAGGTCTTCCTGATTTTAAGACTGGATTTTTATCCATTATGTCATGAAGACTATTAGTTTTAAAAATGATTTAGGCAGATGCCAGTAGGATTCTAGTTTGATTTGAAAGCTCTCTGATTTTTCTTCCCTCAGGCAAAAAGCATTATTTATGAATTATTCTGCCTTTCCCCAGATTTTCTTTGGAAGTTTGGAGGTCAATTTGCAGTAGTAGACTAGATTACACTAGGAAATTATTCATGGATTATGCTAAAGAGATATGGAACATAATTATTATGTTTTTGGAAGTTTAAATGTGAGATCTCAATTACCAGTAATTTGGATGCAGCTAAAGAATACTGAATAGAGTGCTGGGCATGGTTAGGAAGATCTGGTTTTAAATACAGCCCCAGACAATTACTAGCTGTGTGACCCTGAACAAATCATTTAATGTCTACATCCTCCATTTTCCTCATCTTTAAAATGAGGATAATAAAGCACCTTCTTTCCCAGATAGTTGTGAGGATAAAATAATATTTATAGAGTACTCTGTGGATTTTAAATTACTATATAAATGCTGTTGCTGTTATCCTTCTCCTCTGCCTCCTCTTCCTCCTCCTCCTCCTATTACTATTACTACTACTCAGGATATAACTCTTTTGATTCCTTCTCATCATTTTTCAACTCCTCCATTGCTATAAGTATTGGTAGTTGATATGCAAATACATATGTGCATTTGTCTTTTAATGTAAAAGCTGATTAAATAGAAATTTGAAAGAAGGGGTGTTTTAGGCTCCCCCAAATAATTCTGTCTACAAACACATATTGATATAAAGAGATTCTAGTAAGTAACATATATCTGAACATGGTTTATAAACACAGCATCAAAAAACATTCAATCTTATATTTTAAAATAGACATTTTAATACCATTTTAAATATACAATATCTAAGAAAATTTATTTCTTTCTCTAATTTCAAATCTAATAATCATACTTTATTTTTTAATTGAAACATTCCCCATTCTTTCAAAAAAGTTAAAATGACAGGTTTTGAATTCTGTGTTAAGGTGAAAGCAGTTGTTATTGCTAACCACTTTTCACCTACAAAAATCTGATGGTACAAATGACACAATGTGAACACTAGAAAAAGCTACTTTGCTTAGGAGTCGCCCTATGCTTTCCTAAGAGATAAAACATGAAATTGAAACACAAAATATGAAAAAATTATATCTAATTACATGATCTAACTTAGCCACCACAACAAATGCAGAAACAATAAGCATAGCATTTACTTTGCTACATAATTTAACAGATTTGAACTGGCTATTAATCATGATATTAGTAATGATTAGGCACTTGGTTGTGGAAAATAAGGCTTTTGATGAATGATAAGGAACATTTACAGAAGCTTTATATAGCAAATTACATTTGTTCCATAGCTGGCTTAATAGTTAGACAAAGTCAAAATGTAGCAGAACATTTTGTGATTTATATTTCCCCCATGGCTGACAGTTTTAAAACTAAAGTGTGTAGCAGTAAATTGATTCAAGTGAATGGAAATAGTCACAATGTTGAGAGTTCTCTTTCTGTTTTTTAATGTTTTATAGAATGAATTAAATACTTCAGAGACCTCTTTCTCTAGATGCAAATAAGCAAAGTCTTATTTCAAAGAATGAAAAATGATTACATTCCCTCTGAGTAAACAGGAACATATTAGCATCACTCTAAGTATCCTAGACTGGCTCACATTCCGTTGAAGTTAAATATCTTTACCATGTTTCAATTTGTTTGGAATGAGCAAACATAAAAGTATATGAAAGACAAGCCATGAGCATCTTGGGGCTATTGTACTGAGACCAAGAATTAGAGAAAGTGTTATAGTATTAAAGTAGAATAAAATGAAACCACTGAGCTATGGGATCGCATCAAAGTACAGGGAGTATAAAATACAATATAATACTTGATTAAGTCCTTCCAGATACTTGTTGTTATAAGCTTAGATTCAGGGCTGAACCACTGAGCAAAACGACAATGAGCTACTATTTGTCTTCATCCTACTATCAGCAGAAAGATATTCATTAGATGGTTTGGGTTCCTATATTTTCATTGCCCCCCTCCCAGGCACTTCAAGGATTTCTAGAACAATAGTTTTACCCAGAGAGAGAAAGGTTAAATGTGGGGCTAAAGCTAGAACTATGGACAAGTGATAAGAGTTGTGCCTAGTTTGAATATCCAAACTAATAAGATCCATGGCATCTGCCATCTATAATTGGTCTTTGTTCAATAAACACTTTCTAAGATTCTACTATGGGAAGTACACTGTATTGAATACCAGGAGTACAAAGATAAAAAAAAAATAATATTCTTCTTGCCTACAAAAGGCATATAGTCTGGTAGCAGAATGAGACATGCACAAATAATCTTATGGATAAACTCAGCACAGACTGATTTTTTTCTATGTCTTTAAAAACAACAAGAAGAAGAAAGACATAAAAAAGAAATTCAGGCCACATGTTCATATATAGATGGATAGAAAAAATAGGGTGCATCTATATTGTGGGAGGTATTGAGGGTATTTTCAATTAGAAAATGCTTATAAAATGAATCCTAGTGCATATATGATCAACCCTACTAGAGACACAGTAAACAGATATATTGGTATGAAGAGAGAGTTACTGAAAGGTTAGTTGGCTTCTAAATATCAACATAATGATTTGCATTGTAACTTAAAAGTTCTAAAATTCATCAATGCATAAGATAATAAATGTGCCTTCTTCAAAGGAAATATATATATATATATATGTGTGTGTGTATGCATATATTTTTTTAAAGAGAAGTTTCTAACTTTTTGTTTGTTTGTTTCATGCACCCCTTTGACAGCCTGTTGAAACCTATGCACCCTTTGTCAGAATATGTTTTTAAATATTAAACACAATGTTTTAAATATTTTTATATATGTAAAATATATAGAATTGTGAAGAAAACCAGTTATATTGAAATGTTGATATCAACTTATATCAACATATTTTAAGAAACAAGTTTATAATTTCCACATTAAGAATCCCTGATTTACAGGGTAACACTTTGAACCCTTTATTTGTTCAAATTAGTTCATGTAACAGGTTCCCTATGGTGAGTAATGTAACTGGAGAGAAATAGACGGAAGACTGGCATGAATAGTGTTACCAGGAAGGACTAGACTGAGGGAGGGGATTTTATATAGTCAATTTAGTGAGGAACGATAGGAGTGTAGAATGGGGAATGGGGAAAGGGAAACAATATAGATGGAGATTTAGGAAGAAAGATGGCAGAACAAAAGGTTAACTGCAAAGAACCATTCAATTTGAGTTTAGCTTGATGAAGCCATCATACCAACAGAAATTTACGATACAAAGATGGCTTATTAAAAAAAAACGTTGCAAAAATATCCTCTGCATTAGTCATCCTCTTCCAGAGCTGAAACTATAGTTTTTGTTAATTACTAACTTTCCCCATTTTAAAAATGTCTCTTAATTTTCTTCTTTTTGGGTGGTGGTGGTAATGGTAGTGGCAGTAATTACTCACTAGTAATGTCCAAGCATCTTCAATAATTAGTTATCAACCAGTCTTGTAGTTTCCTCAATAATCATGAAAATTTTTTTATTTTTTATTTATCTGTTATTCTAAAATATATTATTTCATTTGATCTGTATGATAACTCTAGGAGGAGAGTTATCATATAGATTATCCCCCCCCAAAAAAAAAGAAGTAGAGACTCAGAAAGTTAAATAACTTGTCCAAGTTCAAAGAGCTAGTAAGCATCACAGGTAGAAATATTTCAGGGCTTTCATGATGTCAAGTTTAGTGGTCTCCACCCACAATAGCATTTACACTTAGTAAGATAAGGTAAGATTGGGGAAAACATATATTACTACTTTAAAGATACTTTTTCCTACTGATCTAAACTGTTAACAAGAGACACATGTTACAGAAAAGCTATGATATAAAATACTGATGCTATCTTTCTAGGGAACAACTGCAAGACAGACTATATTCTAGTTTATTTAAAAAAATTCTGAATTACATTTAAAGAAAATTGTGGAGAAAATGTTAATAATGCAAATTAAACTTAAAAGTGTGTTATGTGTATTCTTTTTTAGGAGAGCTAACATTTAAAATTTAACTGTACATTCTTTAATCTCCCTTAATTCCTTAATCTTACCCATCACAGTGGGTAAGAGGAAAAAAAACATTTCCATAGAATTTAGTTACATTTCTTATCTTGGCATGAAGGATCAGTGAAGGGAGCATGATAGCAGAATCACCATAGTTACATACAACTCATATTTCATCTATAACTGATGACCCCAAGTCACGACTCCTTTGAGAGTTTTATGGGAGAAAACTATAGAGGAAAGCACACAGAG
This sequence comes from Petaurus breviceps papuanus, assembly GCF_028583685.1. NCBI lineage: Eukaryota > Metazoa > Chordata > Mammalia > Diprotodontia > Petauridae > Petaurus > Petaurus breviceps. Next base: position 5,946,667 of record NW_027185791.1, read on the forward strand.
TTTTGAGTCAGGGGTTATAGGCTCTAATAATAGTTCTATTTTCTTCTACAGCCTACCTAATCAACCTTGGATGAGTCATTTAACCTTTCTATGTCTCTCTTTCAACATTAATAAAATGAAGTGTTAGAACTAAATGACCTTGAAGGTCCCTTCCAGTTCTAAATCTACGAACGTATGACCAGTTTTTTTTAGACAAACAGCTCTACCTCACTCCATAAGAACTGATCACATAAAATACATTCAGCTGTGGGGCCACTGGGTGGCACAGTGAGTAAAGCTCTGTCCCTGGAGTCAGGAGGGCCTAAGTACAGTTCTGGCCTCAGACACTTAACACCCACACAAAAAAATTCGAGCTGTGTAACCTTAGGCAGGTTGCTTAACACCAATTGCCCTCCAAAAAGGCAAAAAAAAAAATACATTCAGCCTTTCTCTTAGTATTACCCCCATGGTGAGTGAAGAGTGATCCTTATTCATTGCTAGCAATCTGTAAAGTACTAGTAAGAATGAGACTTGGCCCATGGTGGATTGCCTAACTTCCCATTATATAAATATATAGAAAATGTAAGATGAGAGGAAAGATGTGAAGTAAATTCAAGCAATATCAGATGGTTCTAGCATATAATAAATTCTGTTTTCCATACACAACTATATCACATCTTCCTTAGAAGAGCAAAAGAAAAGATAGATGTATAGATAGCTACACAGACAGACAGACAAGGAGCTATAGATATAGATAGCAACAGTTATATGACAAAGAAAGTAGAACATGGTTAAGAATGTATGAACTGTTTAGCATACATAATGGAATGCCACCTGAAAAAAATATTTGAAAGGGAGACTGAAAGGGAGAATAATACACAGCAGTGTAAAAGTTGAATGAATGATGAATAACTATGGGAAACACCAAAATTTACATGTAAAGTCAAGAAGTCCAAAAGTATCAGAAGTGATAGAAAACTAAATTAATAATAAGTAACAGCTAAGAAAATAGTTTTATGAAAAGCATTCACTTTGGTAGAGTAGAAGCAGAGGGAAATTGTGTTCCACAGTCAAGAAATTGAAATAGAAAGTCCATGTTTGCTTAGGGAACCTATGTATAAGACAATGAAATGAGATACTGTATATGTTATTTTGGTCTTTGGATTACTGACAAGCCAAAGCCTGGTGCAGGACTTTTCAACTTCTTCCACTCCATCTGGCCTTGTGCCCTGGAAAGGAAGAAGCAGCAGCATCACCAATTTGATTGTTCTTCTCCTCTAGTATGGACCTTTTGGATTGGGGGAAGCTAAGTATGGCAGAGCCAGAGAAGTATATTTCTTCCTGGGATATAAGTTTGAACCTGCAAAAAGTATCAGTAGGTTGTAGACTGCTTACATTCCTTTCTCTTCCTCATATTCAGCTTTTACTTCTGGAAATGGCTTCGTTTCATGAAGATACTGTAAATATTGTGAAATATCAACCTCCATAAAAGACCTTCTAAGAATGCTTCCTCATTGGAGCTTCTTGTTGGAGCACAAACTCTAAAAGATCTTATCAAGATGGAAAAGTTCAAAGTTTGTCAGCCAAAAGACCAGCCTGGTTATTTACAGAGGTTGTTCATCATATTGGCTGAAAGGTCATAAAGTTTTGATAGCACCAATTTTCATTGGCTATGTATTGATGTAATTGGGAAAGAAATCTGTGTTGGAGTTCTCTTGTTTATAACATGACATATGTTTTATGTGTTGAAATAAGTGGAATAATAGACATCTAGAGGTAACATAAATAAAGAAAAAATGGAATGAAGCCAAAATCAAGCACCTAATTTCTTGTCTAAGAAGAGTTAAATAACAATTTCGAGGATCATAACAAAATGGAGATTAGAGGAGCCTCCAAGACGAAAAAAAAAAGAGGAAAAGGGTATTCAGCAACATTCAAATATAAAAAACAAAAACAAAAAAAAACTTTACATTTCTTGATATAGTATTTTTATATCAGGAAATGGAAGTTAAAAGTTCATATTCCACTCTTATGAAATAAGATATGCTCAAGAAACCTCTAAATTTATGAGTTCTCCAACAGCCTTTGGCTTCCTTTGTATTCCTTCAAGCATCAACATAAATATTATTATGACCATAAAAATATCCAGCACTTTGGAAGTCCTAGCCACAATAGTTACATTGATGTCATCAAAAAGACATTAATAACATGGATTTAAAACTAATTGCCTTGTTAATACAATCAAAATGATTCCTGGATTAGTTAAGAAAAGTTGAACTTATCAATTTTCAGTATATTCATCATAATTTTAACTTGTCAGGTAATATCTAATTCCTCTCCTTTCCACAGAGTTCCATTTCATAAGAAGGTTTTGATTTCCTCTTTTTTCAGCTTGTTGCTGGCTCTGCCATGTAATTTTATCACCCTTGATGCCTCCTACATAATTTTGAAACATTTTATGTATTTATTGATTATAGTCAGGTCAATGAAATAGAAACACTTTTCCTGTTTCAGACTATCCTTTAGAGAATATTAAGATTTCATGCAGACTAAAGTAACCCTTTCTTCAAGAAAAGTTTGTAATAATATTGGTAAAATGTGGAGAGTACATTGATTTCATCTCTCTCTGTTGTTGATGTTTCTGTGACTTGCTTTAAAAACTTAAAGGTGACATTTGAAATTTGTTAACATGCTTTTAGCTCTAATTAAGTTTACTACCCTTTTTTTTCTTAGCACTGAAATAAGCAAGTCATAATTGTTCAGCCCTGCAACAAGTATTTGTAAATGCAGCTTTAATTATCTAACAACACCCTCCTGTAATATAGAGGAAACTCTCCATTAGTAGAATAGTTGCCAGGTATTGAATGTTTTGTACATGAGAAAAAGAAAATATAAAATGGTACCCGGTCCAATGTGGTTTCCGCTTGCTCCTGCAAAAATCATTTAAAACAATATAAAATAGAGCAAAGGACATCAATTATCATGTAGTCTTCAGTCTATGATATTAATTCTATCAGAAAAAAGTGTATTGATATTATATTAATATTTCAGTATTGATATTCTTATCATAGTTCAAATCAGAAGACAAATGAAGTTTCTGAGATGAGCTTTTTAGTCTCAAGGCAAAAACAAACAATATCATAGTGTTCCTCATTATTTAGAATTATAATCCATTTTCATACTGAATATGTTAAAACATGATTATCATTAATTATATGTTAATATCTATTTTAGAGGATGAGGAAATAGAGGAAGTCCCTAAAGTTTCAATAATACACTCCAAATTAAATCAACACATGTATTTTAACTCATTGACTAGAATACAAAGGTGGGCATATTGTAGGAGAGCTAAAAAGGCACCAAATAATGGAGTTCAGTGGTAAGAAATGAGAAAGCTCAAAGACTTGTATACTACACCAAAAGCTTACATGTATATAAGTGTGATGGAAAAGAAAGAGGCATTACATTTTCCCCACTTGATATGACAAATGTCATTTAAGAATAATAAAATAAAAGCTAGCATTTATAGAGCATTTTAAAATTTGTAGAACACTTTACATATGTTATCAATAAGTGTTCGTGTATGTGCATATATACATATATATTCAAACGTGCACATATGCTTTGATATTTGAATGGATATATGCAGATAGATTACGTGTGTATAGATACAAACACCCATTTCTTATAAAAAGAAGTTTATGTGGACCCTGAAATAGAGAACTACACCTAGAATTAGTAAAATCTGAATAAAAATTTGGCTTAAGACACATACTAGCTGCATAATCCTGAGTATCCTGGTGATACATCTGGAAATAAGGATCCCTTACCATAAAGCCCTCCCCTCAATTTCCCTTGAAATTAGGAAGTAAACTATCTGTGGCCATTGAGCAAGAAAATAATGGTACATGTTTGTTCTACTTAATTAAGAATTATACCTAGAAGCCAATTGCAATAAATTATCATCTAGCTCCTCCAGCCTTTCTCTACTTTCCATTTTGGTCATTTTAGCCTCCTCCAAATTCAACTATTGGAACTCTTAGACCTCAGTTTATTTTGTAAGGGGCTTGGAGAGGTTGAATTTGTGGGAAGAAAGATTTCCCCCTTTTTAGAAAGTTCAGAAGAAGGAGTTGTGTTCAACACCGACTGGGACTAGTTATCTTTGTGTAGGTAATGTTCATCATTATCCCAACACCTTAGGCCTATTGAGAGAGTCTTACCAGCTTTAAAAGAGTCACATTTGGATAAACTGCTTTGAATGACTTTTAAGAAACCATGATTGAGCTGAAAACTGCTCTCATAAAATGGGAAGCTTGCCTTTCAAAAGCAGCTATGGAAATAGCCCCTCAATACCTATAAGTTAGTGACTATTTTCAGTCCCAGTGTCTATTAGTCACTATCTCCAACTCACTAAACTGCAGACTCATTGTTTAGTCAGAGAAGTCCCAGTGTAATTCTTTTAATTCTTTTTGCTCTGGGGACTTGCAAATATAAATAATTATTTCTTATTTTTTCTTTGTGTTTGCTCTATCAAAAAAAAAAAACACCTGGAACATGCTAAAGTCTTATATCTTTCTCCCCTCTCTAGTACTCCACCAAGTTTTTTTTTTCTTTTTTCCATGATGTACATAGCTTAGCATTGCAATGATTGGCTGTTTTCAAAAACAATCGATAGTTAAGCGATCCAAACATTTTGGAGAGCAATCTGCAATTATACCTAAAGAGTTATTAAACTACCTATACTCTTTGACCTAGCAATACCACTACTTGGTCTATTTCTGAAGATAATTAGGAAGAAAAAGAACCTATATGTTCTGAAATGATTATACCAGCTCCCTTTGTGTTGGCAAAGAAATGGAAATTGCAGGAATGCCCATCAATTGGGGAATGGCTGAACAAGTTGTGCTATAAGATACTGATGTAATATTACTATGCTATAAGAAATGATGATCTCAATGATTTTAGGAAAAAAAATGGAAAGACTTGAATGAAACAATGAAGAGCCAAATTAGCAGAAGCAAGACAACATTGTAGGTGGCAAATGCAATATTGTTTAAAGAATAATTTTGAATGAATAAGTTATTTTCACTATTATAAACATCCAAATTAACTATTTGGACATAAAAAGAAGATATTTCTATCTAGAGAAAGAACTGATATAAATATGTATAGAATAATTTTTATATGTATGTATAAAAATAAATTTACATGATTATTTTGTTGTATGTTTAAAGGGCATAACAAGTTGTGCACAGTATATTTGCAGTTTCACATGCAATTACTTTTGTATTGTAGCATATTATGGAAATGCTTATTTTATTCCATAAACTAAAAATAAAGATTAATAATGAAAAAATAGATAAAATTTAAGCAAAAAGAGAGAATAAACTATTTTTTCATTTGACTGAAATTTTATCTCCTTGCAAATCCCCCACAGGGGAAAACAAAATGAATGAAAAGTAAGAAGACTCAAAACCTTGTGATACATAGTGAAACAAAACAAATTCTAAAACAAAGTAAATATGGGAGATAATTTCAGACTGTATTTGGATACATCTCCCTATAGGATAGTGAAAGAAAAAGAGGAGGGGGCTGAGGAATCACTAAATAATAACTCTAGTCTAAGGAGCCCAGAAGGTTTTGGTAACATAGTCCTGCCACATGGCAGTTTCATTTACTTTAACAGTTCAAGTCCTGCACCCTTTTGTTCCCCCATTTACTGCCAAAAATTCAGATTTTTCATTCTTTCATAACTTGTGCCAAAGTTTGTCTTAGCATGAGGGGGGCTGACTTGTTCCTCATAGCATCATTGGTAATGCCAGACAGAACTACGTTCTTCAGTAGGGTTCAGAAATTTTGTATTTGTTAAAATTATCTGTGGTATACCTGGCATCTGTACTTATAAATCCTAGTATTTTTTTTGCAAAGGCAACATTAACATGGACATTCAACTAAACAACAGTCTAGTAAAATCAGAATGGGTAGATTCACAAGCTCTATCAGATTTAGGCTAGCTTTATCTTTTAAACATATTAAAACCATCTTTGAGATTTAATTGACTGAGGATACTAAAGTCTCAGTCTGTTTATATCAGACCCTGCTTACCTTAGTATACAATAAGACAAGGAACTCCGTTCTGCTTCAAATATTTGGTTGGAAGTACATTATGGCCAGCTCACAGTCAGCATAGCTTCGCTTACCTGAATCATCGTGCAGGGTGCCTGATGGATAGCCTTATGGAATGTCCTTTCTCTACTATAGCTAAATAAACCTCCTTTTGATGACTACTGAATGATATATGAGTATCTTATTTCATTCCAGTACTGAAATGAAACTACCAGAGCACTAAATTGTCAGGCCTTTACTAAAATAGAGTGGTTTCCTCTCCAAAAGTACATCAACAATGCATGCAACAGACATAGTAAAGTGTAAAGCCTCACTTGAAGACTACTTCAGAGGCTAAAGTGCTAAATTATAGGCAAGACATATATGCACATAGCATCATAGCTTATTCAAGGAAAAAAGAATATCTACATAACAGTAAAACAAAGCAGAGTAGTAATATTCTAAGGACACATAGAGAACAGCTGACTGATTAATAGAGAACAATGAATAGGTAAAGAGGAAGCAAATCTATTCATAGATAATATATAAGAAGCATAGGTTATATATATATACATATACATATATATACACATGTATATCTAAGTATGTGCCTCTTACTAGCATAAAAGTAAATGAATATGAACAGCAACTAAAAGCATACTAAAATCATATAATGATTAATAAGTATCAATGAAGATAATCAGTTACATTCAGGGTGTACATCATGTATATTGATACTATTTTCTGGGTTCTTACAGTTATCTATATGTATTAACCACTTCTCCAGTTGCCCCTATAGAATCATAAGCTATAGTGTAGTCAAAGTTCAGCTCTCTTATGAGACAGATGGTGAAAGAAATTAAACATAGTGTTCATTAGAAATACAGTAGCATATATCTAATCCTATATTTGTCAAGGGACTAGGGTAGCTAGAGATTAGCTCTGTAGTGGCAGTCTCCTTGTGTGAACTTTAGGGATCTCTAGGACTGAAGTGCTTTGCAGGAAAGTTGTTATCACTGTGTTCTGTCCTCTCCCCCTGACTGAATTGATTTTTAAATTGTATTATGACAATACTTCTGTGCTTTACATGTTGTCTTTTGAGACATTATCTGGTCAGATAATTTTTAACCAACTGGTAGATGTTCTTTGTTCTTTTTTAAAGACTGTTCTGAGGTAATTTTCCCTCAGTTTACATGTAAAAAAAAGTCCAACTAACTACAACTACCAAGTGGATATAGTGAAATATCTTTACAGGGATGTTGACCAGACTGTGTCCATCCCATAAACAGATAAACTGTCCAATAATTCCACAACTAAGTATGGTTTAGCTGTCCATTAATCTGCTAATGTGTACATTCAACAAACACAACGATTTCTCAGCAAAACTCTGTCTTCTTGCAGAAATGCCTGCCAATGAAATTGGGCATCTTACTATAATTTGTTTGTTAAGGCTTTTCCAAGTTAAAGTTGTAGTTATGTAGTAAGATTCCTTCAGGTTCTCCCTCAGCTGAGAAGTGCACCGGCTGTGAGTTCCTGCCATCTCCCAAAAGTATAAAGCACATGTCAATAGGTAGGTGCAACTCACGCTCAGACTTCAGTAGGTACAGAATAAATAATGCCTATTATACCATTCAAAATGATGTACACACGTGGTAAGAATGCCACAAGATTCCCCTGATATTTTTGTCCTGGTCTCAATATCCCTAATAATTAGCAGTGCATCTTAAATATTTGAAGTGTAGTTTTCTTAGAAGATGGTAAGATATGTCTTGATCCCAGGCAAATTTAACATTTTCTTCGGGAGTATGCATTCAAAGTTTCTCTTTTAATCTGAGTTGACCATGGAAGGAAGGTCATACTTTGAGAAATAATTCTCCTGTAACATCTTAACCACAATGGATGCTTTGTGATTATGTAGTGAAATGATCAGTCACCTTCAAAATATTAATTATATTTTATTATCTATTTCCAGGTATAGAACTAAAACATGGTTGTCTACTGACTTTCTGAGCTGTCTCACTCATCCCAATCTGCCTTGGTACACTAGCAGGATTGAGGTGCTGAGGGATGGACCACAACAGTTTAAACATTTCAGAGTATGGGAACAATTTGTTGTGGAGGAGTGCTCTCTACTATTTTTATCATAGTTCATGAGTCCCCAGGTGTGATTTCTACTGAAACAAGATGAATTATTATTATACCATTAACTCTTATGCAGAAAATATTCGCATAATGACAAGGAAAAAGCAATAAAAAATAGAACACCAGCAAAAGTAAGTGCAGCAGTAATCAGAAAATCACATTCATTGTGAATCATACTCTCCTACCAATCACTTGCAATGTCTGTAGAGGAGGGTCGGCACCTCAAGGAGAAACATCTGATTGAAGAAAACCAATGTGCACGGAGCCACTCATACCTCTGGGCTAAGGGCTTTTACACCCTTGATTACTTCAGTAACACAAATCAGAGTCAGATGAGCTAGCATGCATTTAGAGAGTCCACTACAGTACATCACTAGTGTACTGTATAAATCTGCAGCTTGTAGCTCTGGAGTTCTTACCTATAATAGGGCTAAAGCCAATTAGCTGTCTTCACTAAGGCCAGCACCAATAGGGTAAGCCCTAATGAGAGGAGTGTTTAGAGGGCCACTAGACTAAGGAGGCATCAACTGGCCCAGGCTGGAAATGGAGCAAGTTAGAGGTCCCATGCTGATCAGCTTTGGGAACCGAAGTATAAGTGACCAGGATTAGAGATGGAGGCCTGCTTTGCCTTCCCTCCTCCCCCTCCAAAAAAAATAATGTAACACTTTCTCAGAACTCTTTTAAGGGTAATTATGAGATAAAATTGCTTGTCACTATTACATAAATTTGAGAGAAGAAAAGGGGTGTATTTACTAGCAAAACAGTAGAGAGGACCAGGAGACAGATTAGCTCACTGGTCGCACACCCCAGACCACCGCCAAAGACAGTGATCCAGATCCAGGCAGATCAAAGGAAGAGCCAATGCCCTCTGAATGGTCACTTGCCCCCCTTTGATCTACAGACCAGGAGCTCTGAATGTAGCCACATGGCACTGCCATGCCTCTTGCCACTTCTTACCCCAAGGACAGAGGCCAGACAGTGCTGTTCCTTCACTCTTACAACAGAGTTCCTGACTGACCTTTGATTTTCTCTTTGGCGTTTATGGGTTGAGCAGTCTGGAAACCACCACAGCTGCTGGTGATTCCCTTTGCTTACATCTAGTTTGAACAAAAATTTTGTAGTTCACTTTGAAAGTCAGCAGAAAAAAATATATAGAGGGTTAGGAGTTAAAATGGAGGACCATGTGTTTCAAGCCCCTTTTGTTATATATTGTCACTTTAAAATATTTTACAGTGGGTTAGTTGGAAATGGGATGAAAAACCCCATTCAAAATGTAATAAAAAATTCAGAGGTTTCTCAAGATAAAAAGAGGAATTCTTTTCTCATGGAAAAAGGGCCATCCTCTCCATGATGGATCAGTGAGTTGATGCCTTCTTTCACCTTTAGATAACAGTGAAGTTCAATAGCTGAAACCTCATTAGTTCTCCTCCAATTAGCAGCCTCCCAGTTTTTCTTTATCCCATCTAGTGCTTGTGAATCAATAAAGCTAAATTCCTCAAAAATTCCTTCTGAGCTAGAAGAGCTAAGGTTGTTACTATCTTCACTGCCATCACTGCCCTGTCCTCCTATAGCTCTCTGCAGACGCTATGTTGATGGGTGACATGTGCAAGCATTTTGTCCCAGCTTGTTGTCTGTAATATTCTGTGAGTATATTCGACATATTGGAGGCGGGTTCAATCAGTGCTGACATCCATTGATAGTCAGTGAATAGTGGTATATCTGAGTCTTATTGATGCTTACAACTTCCTTGGAAATTTTTGAGTTAACTCCTATGTTTCACAAATATGAACTAATTTTTACACTCAGAATTTTAAGTCTAGGCCTTGGCGAAGCTGTAAAATATGTTTCTCAAGTGACATTTATAGAATGAATGGAATATGTTGGCCATTTACCCACCAAAATTCAGGACATAAGAATCTTCCAGGTCCTCAATCTTCATCATTCACCTGTGAGTCCAGATAAAAAAAATAAAAAGAAGAAAATTATGAAGCAAGGGTTCTGAATTTTGGGACTTGGGGCAGGATCTTTCCTTGCCTGTTTTTCATTTCCCAACTTTGGTTGGGGAGAACTTAACTCCTCCAACACTAAGCCTACATTCACCTCCTAAATACTGCCCACCTTTGTATGGTTTTCTTCTCAATAAATATTTACCTATTGAATCATTGAGATTAGGTCATTTTTATAAATGCTTTACCAAAAATAAGCTGCATGCTTTGGCAAGTCTGCTCTTTTGTCTCTAAAGTTCTGATCTCATATTACAAATGTACCAAGTTTATCTCCAACACAATTTATATTCAAGACTTGAAACTCTGTGAGTTTCATATGATTAGGTCTTTTCTTTTCCTCTCATTGTGGGGAACTGGGACTATAATATAAACACTAATATGAATTAATAACTTTGATTTCTCCTCTACTTCCTTTTAAATACTATAGTCAATATCCATGAAAAGGTATTCATTTTTTCTCACATGAAGTTAATCCTTCACGTAAAATATGATGAATCTCCTATTTTATTAATTTTTTTCAGATCGTTTAAATAAACCCCAAGGAAGCCAACAAAAGTCCAAGAGGTGATAATTGGCTTAAACCACATACTTTCTTTATGCTGAATAAGTCAGCTTTGCATAAATCAATTCTAATTTCTAGTTTAAGCTTATTTTTTATTAAACAGACCACTGCATACTAAAATGAGCAATTTGCAAATAATCTAAACCTTTACTATGAAATGCTTTCCTCGAAATATCTT
>NW_027185791.1:5957648-5974875 GCF_028583685.1 Petaurus breviceps papuanus
ATGGATAGTATCAGATCTGTATTTTGAACCCAGATGCTCTGACTCAGAATCCATTTTGTTCGGTTCTGCTTTAAAAAAATAAATTCTCCCAAAAATGAAAAAAAAAACAAGCCACTTCGAGTTAATATGTTTTGTACTTAAAGGAATTATTATTATTGTAGCCTAGCATATTCTAGTCACTTTGATAACGCTGAGCATACAAAGAAAGATAAAAAATAATCTCTGCTTTCAAGGATCTCACAGTCTTACAGGATAGATATAATGGAAACAACTATGCAGAAATAAGATATACATAGAACAAATTGGAGATAATTGATGGATGGGAGAAATTAGCATTAAGGGAGATGGACAATGGTTTCAGGTAGAAGGTAGATTTAAGCTGGGACTTGAAGGTAGCCAGAGAAACTAGGAAGCAGAGATAAAGAGGTAGATAATTCCAGGCATGGAGGAAAGTTATAGAAAAAGTCCATAGTTGGAATGTGGGGTATCTTGTTGAAGGAATAAGGAGGTCCATGTTGCTGGATTGTAGAGAAGGTGAATGGGATCAAGTTGTAACGAGCCTCTAAAGAGTCTAGGTTACAAAGTCATGGGGTGAAAAGGTTCCAAATCAGAAATTAAAAAAATACAAATTCAAACAATTTTAAAGTTCTATTTCAAATTCATAAGTCCCCCCCAAATGAAAAATAAATATAGGAGGTGATTCAGGGAAAAGAAGGCACATTAATGAACCTTTAGTAAAACTGTGAATTAGTCCATTTCTTCTGAAAATCAGTTTGAACAATGTAGTATCACTAACTGGGACATACCCTTTGACCTGGCAATACACTACTAAACTTATTCTTGCAAACAGATGATACAAAGAGGGAAAGGACTCATATGGACAAAAATATGTACAATTTTTGAAATGGCAAAGAACTTGAAATTAGGGTATTTCTATCAATTGAAGAACTACTGAAGAAATTATTCTATATGAATGCAACAAAATATCATGCCAAAAGATATTATTAATGGGATGATTTCATAGAAACCTGGGGACTCTTGTATTCTTCTTTAGAACTGGGTGACCTAAACCAGAACCTTGAGAATCACTTATATAATAACAATAATATTGGGAAAAAATTTTTTAATGCTTTATTAACTTCTGATTTACATCATCTGTTTCCGCCAGATTTTGAGTTATAAATTTTCTCCCCATTTCTCCCCCACCCACCGCCCCAAAATAGCAGTCCCACAGGATATCCCCTCCTCCAATCTGCTCTCTCCCACATTTTCCCCCATAACCCTTTCCACTTTTCTGGTGGATCTCTATGCCTCAGTGCCTGCACATCCCATTTCCCAATTACATGTAAGATGGTATTAATAATAGTATATATATACATATTTGAATATTTGATTTCAAAACTTTCAATTCCAGATTCATTCCCCTCCTTCCCCGTCACCCACCCCTACTGGGATGATACACAGTTCAGTATAGGTTGCACATGTGTGGCTAATGTAAAACAATAACATAGTAGATACATTGTAAAAGACTGACTACACTTCCCTCCCTCCCATCCCACCTCCCACCTGCTCTACTCCCCACTTTGATCCCGTCTATTTTTAAAAGTGAGTACTTCCAACTTCCCTCCCCTCCAGGCTACCCTCCCTTCTATCATCCCCCTTCTCATCCCCTTCCCCCCCCCATTCTCCTGGAAGGTGAGATACCCTATTTAGTGTGTATTTCACTCCCTCCTCAAGTCAAATTCAATGGAAATAAGGTTGACCCATTCCCTTTTGCCTTCCTCTTCTTCCCCTCCATTGTAACCATTTTTCCTTGCCTCTTCTGTATGAGATAGTTTACCCCAATCTGTCTCTCCCCATCTCCTCTCATTATATTCCTCTCAACTCTTAGTTTCACCTTTTAAGTATCATTTCTTCCTGTTAAATTGGTCCTGTGCCCTCTGTCTATGTATACCTGTGAACATATATACAGACATTCACATATGTATTCATATGCCCTCATATATATATTTTTTTCTAATCCCTTCAACTATTGAGAAAAGTTTCATAAGTTACAATTATTGTTTTTCCATGTAGGAATGTTAATAGTTCAACTTTGATAAGTTCCTTATGATTCCTTTTCCCTGTTTACCTTCTCATGCTTCTCTTGCTTCTTGTATCCGAATGTCAAATTTTCTATTCAACTCTGTTTTTTTTTCATCAAGAATGCTTGAAAGTCCTCTATTCCACTGGATGACCATATTTTCCCCTAAAACATGATACTCAGTTTTGCTGGGTAGGTGACTCTTGGTTTTAATCCCAGCTCCTTTGCCCTCTGGAATATCATATTCCAAGCCCTTCGATACTTCAGGGTAGAAGCTGCCAGATCCTGGGTTATCCTGATTGTGTTTCCACAATATTCAAATTGTTTCTTCCTGGCTGCTTGTAATATTCTCTCCTTAATCTGGGAATTCCAGAACTTGGCTATAATATTCCTAGGAGTTTTCTTTTTGGGATCTTTTTCAGGAGGTGATCGGTGGATTCTTTCAACCTCCATTTTGCCTTCTGGTACTAAAACATCAGGGGAGTTTTCTTTTAGAGCTTCCTGGAGGATGATTTCTAGGTTCTTACTTTGGTCATGGATTTCAGGTAGTCCAATAATTGTTAAATTATCTCTCCTGGATCTATTTTCCAGGTCAGTGTTTTTTTCCATGAGATATTTCACATTGCCTTCTATTCTTTCATTTGTTTGGATCTGTTTAACAGCATCTTGATTTCTCATAACGTCATTAGCTTCCATTTTCTCCAATCTGATTCTGAAGCATGATTCTCCTCATTGAGTTTTTGAGATTCTTTTTCCATCAGGCAAATTCTGCTTTTTAAGGCATTGTTCTCCTCATTGCCTTTTTGGGCTTCCCTTGCCCTTTGAGTCAGTCTGTTTTTTAAGGTACTATTTTCCTCAGTCAGGCTGTTGACTCTCATTTCATAATTTTCTCACATTGTTCTCATTTCTTTTCCCAATTTTTCCTCCACTTCTCTTATTTGGTTTTCAAAGTCTTTCTTAAGGTCCTCTATGGCCTGTAACCAGTTCCTATTTTCCTTTGAAGCTTTTGGTGCAGGAGTTCTGACTTCACTGCTTTCCTCCTGTTCTATGCTTTGCTCCTTTTTGTCCCCAAAATAGGAGTGTATTGTTGAAATCTTCTGTCTGCTTTGTTTCCTTTGCCTGCTCATTTTGCCACTCAATTACTTGACTTATGGGCTTTTTTTCCACAGTAGGGCTCTGCCTCCAGACAGGGGAGCTTTCGTCCTAAATGCTGGGGTTTTCTCAGCTGCCAGAGGTATTAGATGGGTGCCCTCTCTGAGGTCTCCACATGCTCTGGCAAGCTGGACACACACCCCGGGACCTCCATCCTAGACTGCAATCCAGATCCAAGCAGGTTAAAGAAAGAGCGATTACCCCTCAGACTGGTGCTTGGTCCCCCTACACTCTGCAGGCCAGGAGCTGAAGCTGCCACGTGGGGCTGGCTGGCTCTGCAGGTGTCTCAGTGGCTTTTCACCCTGGGGTTAAAAGCCATGCACTCCCATTTACTGGTCCCAAAGTCCAGACTGTACTGACCTCTCACTTTGTCCTTGGTGTCTATGTGTTGATAAATCTGGAAACGGCCACAGCTGCTGCTGACCTGAAGTCCCTCTGGCCAGCAGCTGGTCAGGCCCGCTCTGGTGCTAAGGCCTTGGCCTGGGGCTGGGCTTGGCTCCCAAAGTGCTGTGCTGGATTCCCGCCTGTCTGCAGGGGTGTCCTCAGCGGGAGGTTAGCTTCTCTGTGTAATTTTGTGGGTTCTGCAGATCCAAAGTTTGTTTAGAGTCTCCTTTTTACATGGATTGGGGAGGGTGGAAGCCGGAGCTGCAGGAAGGTCGTGCTTCTACTCTGCCATTTTGGCTCCGCCCCCCTCCCCAAAAGAACTCTGACGCACTATGACTCCAAAAGACTTGTTATGGAACATTCTAGGGACTTACTGAAAGAAAGTTAATGAAATGAAGGTAAAGAATGATACATATATTTTTTAACATGGACAATATGAAAATTTGTTTTGCTTGACTATAAATATCTGAATACAAAGGTTTGTTTATTTTTTCTTTCTTTGGCTTTTATGGAGTCAATTTGAAAAGAGAACTATAGATGAGGTTACCAAACTAATATATTAAAAAAGAGGAAAGAAATTCTTTGAAGCATTTTGAAAATTCTTCAAGAAGTAGAGAAAGCAAAACAAAGAAACAATGTAAATAAAACAGAATGAACATGAATAGGAAACTCAGAGAAGCAGTTCAGTTTGAAAATAACATGCTCAAGTTATTATATGTTTAGAAAGGCTAGTTATGTATAATAAAGATTCACAATTTTTGTCCAATTCTTTTTTCTGTTCTAACTTGTGCATGTATTACCTGAACTCCCAAACTCATTATATAAGACTTTGTCCTCACTGGTGAAGATCAATGTCCCATACCTGCAGGCAGGTCAGAGCTTGAGTGAAGAGAGATTTTACTTCTTCATTATCTTGGGTTTCTTCTGATTTTTAACTTTCAGAGTGAAGATGGACAATGCCAATACAAATTCAGGTTCCTTAAGAAAGCAAAATAGAGTCTGGTAAAACTAACTTTAAAGGAGCTGGGAGTCTCAGCTATGTCCCTATCCCCAGATTGGTACACTAGAAACTTAGGAGAATTTTTCCCTTAGATTGAGATCTGGGACTCTCTCAGTTGATTTAACTGAGATCCCTTTCTACCAATGGTAGCGCTGTGTCAATAAGTATTACATATACAATGTGCATATACATATACTTTCTCAGATTTGTTTTGATTTACATAAATGGGTTAATTTTCCTTCCTCTATGTGTGTTCATTATGAAACTGGTATTTGGTGAGAAGGGAATTCTTATGGATGTAGATTTTGGGGTACCCTCATTCCCAGTAAGCAAAAAAAAATCAGCATTTTAGCTTGAATCTGAAAACCATATCCTCTAAAGTAACTAGTTAAGGGATCAGATAGATGTAATTCTAGCTTGATATCCTTCTCTTTGAAGATAAGAGTGGCTAAGTTGTGGATCCAACATCCTATCCTCATATCAGGAATTAAAGTCTTCTCTAAAAAAAGAAAAGGGGAGAAGATGCTAGGCATGTATCCATTCCTGCCTCCCTTGAATCCAAAAAGAAATGGCCCCATGATACATACATACATACATATACAAAATTTACATTACACATAGAAATTGCAATTTTATTTATTTTTAATCAAATGATTTATTAACTTCTAGTTTACATCATTAATTTCTGCAAGATTTTAAGTTGCAAATTTTCTACCCATTTTTCCTCTGCCCACCACCCCAAAATAGTGATCCCACTGGATATCTCCTCCTCCAATCTGTTCTCTCCCATATCTTATCCCATACCCCCTCCAAATTTCCAGTAAGACAAGGTGGATCTACATGCCCCAGTGCCTACATATCTTATTTCCCAGTTACATGTAAAATAATATTGATAACAGTATACACACACATTTTTTTAAACATTTGATTTTAAAACTTTGAATTTCAGATTCATTCCCTTCCTGTCTTGTCACCACCCTTACTGGGAAGATAAGCAGTTCAATATAGGTTGTACATGTGCAGCTATGCAAAACATTTCCATAGTAGATCTATTATGAAAGACTGACTATATTTCCCTTCCTCCTATCCCACTTCCCACTTCTTCTATTCTCTACTTTGATCCTGTCCCTTTTCAAAAGTGGGTGTTTCAAATTTCCCTCCCCCCAAACCTTCCCTCCCTTCCATCATCCCCCCTCTCATCTCCTTCCCCCTATTTAGTGTGTATGTCTCCCACCCTAAGACAAATTCAATGAGAATATGGTACATCTATTCCCTTTTGCCTTCCTGTTCTTCCCCTTATTACCTTAGTTATTATCATTCTGAGAAAAGTTTCATAAGTTTCAATCATTGCTTTTCCATGTAGGAATGTTAACAGTCTGACTTTGTTAAGTTCCTTATGATTTCTTTTCCCTGTTTACCTTTTCAACCTTCTCTTGCTTCTTGTATCTGAAAGATAAATTTTCTATTCAACTCTGTTTTTTTTTCATCAAGAATGCTTGAAAGTTTTCTATTCCAAAAAAATGACCATATTTTCCCCTGAAAGATGATACTCAGTTTTGCTGGGTGATTCTTGGTTTTAATCCCAGCTCCTTTGCCCTCCAAAACATAATATTTCAAGCCCTTTGATCCCTCAGTGTAGAAACTGCCAGATCCTGTGTTACCCTGATTGTGCTTCCACAATATTCAAATTGTTTCTTCCTGGCTGCTTGTAAAATTTTCTCCTTGATCTGGGAATTCCAGGGCCTGGCTATAATATTCCTAAAAGTTTTCTTTTTTGGGATCTTTTTTAGGAGGTGATCAGTGGATTCTTTCAACCTCTATTTTTCCCTCTGGTTCTAAAACATCAGGGCATTTCCTTGAGAATTCCTTGAAGGATGGTTTGTAGGTTCTTTTTTTCATCATGGTTTTTAGGTAATCCAATAATTTTTAAATTATCTCTCGATCTATTTTCCTGGTCAGTGGTTATTCCAATGAGATATTTCACATTACCTTCTATTTTTTCATTTGTTTGGATCTGTTTAATAGAATCTTGATTTCTCATAAAGTCACTAGCTTCCATTTGATCCAATCTAATTCTGAAGTAATGATTGTCTTCAGTGAGCTTTTGAGTGTCTTTTTTCCATCTGGCAAATTCGGCTTTTTAAGGCATTCTTCTCCTCATTGGCTTTTTGAGCCTATTTTGCCATTTTAGTTAGTCTATTTTTAAGATGTTATTTCCTTCAGTCAGGTTGTTGTCTCTCATTTCATAATTTTCTTACATCATTCTCATTTGTCTTCCCAGTTTTCCTCTACTTCTCTTATTTGGTTTTCAAAATCCTTCTTAAGGTCTTCTATGGCCTTTAACCAACTCATATTTTTTTGGAAACTTTTGTTGCAGGAGTTCTGACTTCACTGTCTTCCTCCTGTTTCATGCTTTGGTCCTTTTTGTCCCCAAAATAGGAGTGTAAAGTTGGATTGCTCTGCTTGGTTTACTTCCTTTGCCTGCTCTTTTTGCCACTCAATTACTTGACTTTTGGTCTTTTTGCCACATTAGGACTCTGCCACCATACAGGGGAGTTTTGTCTCAAACCCTGGGGTTTTCTCAGCTGCTGAAGGTATTAGTTGGCTGCCCTCTCTGAAGCCTCCACATTCTCTGGCAATCTGGTCATACACACCAGGACTTCTTCCCTAGACCGCAATACAGATACAAGCAGGTTAAAGCAAGAGCAATTACTCCTCAGATGGGTTGCTTGGTCCCCATAATATCTGCAGTCCTGGAGCTGAAACTGCCACATGATGGCAGCTGCACTTCCTCAGCGAAGCTAAGGCTGACCACACTCCCAACTATTGGATCCCAAATTCCACACTGCACTGACCTGTCACTTTGTCCTTAGCATCTAAATATTGATACTTCTGGAAACCACCACAGTTGTTGGTGATCTGAAGTACCTCCCAGCCAGTGGATGGTCAGGCCGCCCTAGGGCTAAAACCTCCAGCTCCCATGGGGATGGGTTCAGCTCCCAGTGTGCTTCTCTAGCTAATTCATGCCAGCCTGCCAGGCTTTCCTCAGTGGGAGGTTAGCTTCTCTATGTCATTTTGTGGGTTCTTTAGCTCCAAAATTTGTTCAGAGTCACCTTTTACCTGAATTGGAAGGGGTGTGAGTTAGAGCCAGGTCGAGGTCTTATTTCTACTCTGCCATCTTGACTCCTCCACAATTGTAATTTTATTTAATCATAGAATTTTATTTTTTTAAAGGAAAAATCAAATCTAAATGCTGAGCAAGTTGATCACCTGAACATAGAAGTAATTTACTGATGCCATTTCTCTACCATTTGTTCCTTACCAAAGGATACCTTACTGGTGACCAATACAGTGAATAATTTAATAGACATTCATTAATCTCAAGAATATGGAGCCAAACTTTAAGAAGCTAAAATTCTTATGTTTGAGACACCATGCTGATAAGGATGAATATACGAGTATAAGCAGTGTAAATAGAAGGTTATCTTAGAGGAAGTCCCCTCACAAAATGTGTAGACTTGACTATCATGTCTAAACAAATAGTTTGCTTTTAATGGGAAAGAAACAAGAAAAGTTATAGTCCATCAAACTAAATTAATACAACTCAACTCAGTTAACAACTGGAAGTTTTCTGAGTATTGTTAAACATTTGGTCAAACTTCAAAGAGAAATCTTTCATTCCCAATGTTCTCAGAATTGCTTTAAACTCAGGCAGAGTGCTTCCTTCCTTGAAGAATGGACTGAAAAACAAAACAAAAAGTAATGAAGTGTTTTCTGTGAAATATTTGTTATCACATTTTCTATAACAGCTCATTTTGCAGATGAAGAAATTCAGTTGTAGAGAGATGAAGTGAGTTTCTCAATGTTACTTCAACCTAACTAGTTAGTGAAAGAGATGGGAATTAAGCAAAGTTCTAAATTCCAGCATCCTTCATACCTGAAACTGTTTAGTCTGACTCCTTCATTCAATCACCTTAGATTGAAATAGTTCTTGGATAATATATTTAGTCCTAGACATTTATCTCTAACCTTAAGTGGTCCCAGGTGTCCCAGATTGTATTTTTTGTCCATCAGTCATTCCCATAATGAATGTTCTTCTAAAGGTAGAATAGATTTGGATTCATAATAAGCAATTTAGTTTATTCTAGGGCAGGATGACAAAGAATTCTTGCTCTTACTAGAGCACAACCAAATCATTTCATTGTTTCCAAAAGCTAATTGAGCATTTAAAAGACAGCAGACCATGCATGAGTCAGGAATTCAGATTGCTTATGAGTCCAGAAATACAACAATAGCTGCATACATAATGTAATTTGCTCATAACATATAGCTCCATGTGCTCTTGAATGATCGAAAGTCCCCACTTTCCTTCTATCATATGAAGAATTATAGGTTGATACTTCTCCCATCAAATTCCATACTCCTAAGAGGCAGTTTTTTCCCATGGTCCATGGCTTTCTTAGAAGTGTCATTTGCCTCCTAGTTCTCTATTGTGTGCTCACAAAGTAATACTAGCAATACATCTATTTTCTTACACAATGGGGAAATTTGGTGCTATAATTTTGACTGAACTGAATTATATCATAATGACAATTTCACATTCCTGTATCAGCTTATTATGGTTTTAGGCATTTAATGACCATACTGCTGCTTCAGGTGTTAGTTCAAGTTTTAGAAGTCTAAAATAACTTTCAAAATATTATCTGTATCATTCTCTTTCATTTTTCTGGCCTCTGGTAAAGCCTTGAGCTTTTTTTTTCCCTAATCCACAAAAATTGATATCTGCCTTTCCAATTTTCTCCTCTCTCTAAGCTGAAGTAGACCCTCCTTGACTCTCAACAAGATCATACTAGATATCCTCTTCTCCTGTTTCAAGTGACACTGATTATTTGTGCTCTCAGTACTGAATTATGAATCTCCCATGTTGTATTCTATGGGTAACTCTGTCCCTATTTACTCTCTAGTCCCCTCCTCTATTAATCTTCCTGTACAGGCTTATAAATAAAATGCAGGCATGGATACTGAAAGAGAAAAATTAGAAAAGTAATAAACTGTCTGCCTATTTGGAAACCTTTGGTGTATAGGGTTGAAAGAAGATAATGGGAACTTAAAACCAAATTGTAGAAAACACTTTATTAGTCCTTAAATTTGCTGTCTAATTTTAAATTGACAGAAGTGAGGGACAAGAAGTTTTCTGAATTTAAGACCCAAAAATCAAATGCAAGTCCAGAACTACAAATAGACTCTTATTTCCACTGTGCTGTAATTCTGAGTTCTTTGGAATATTCTGAGTTCTTGGAGTTATAATTGAATTGTTGCAGTGATCTTATACTTTCTGTATTAGAGGAGTTCAATCTTGTTTAAGGTCTCTTATTCTTGACTGGGAATAGGGACAGGACCAGACCTAAGTAGCAGTTGTGACCCTAGAAAAGTGGGAGTATAGAGTTTCCTTGAATAGTAAAAGTAAAGTTAGCAGGAGGTGAGAATTTAGGTGGGAAGATAATGATTTATATTTTAAAGACATTGAGTTTAATTTGTTGTTGCTTTTCAAACCAAGATGAGGATATATTCTAGTAAAAGTAGAAGAAAAATATGGAAATTAAGTATAAAGTCTGTCTTTGCCTTTATATGTTTGAGAACTCTAAATGGTTTTCTAATTTCCAAGGACACATTGTTAAGAGTTATTCATCCTTATGAGAAAAGTAGATATTGAGATTAAATTGTACACCAGATATCCAGTTCAAGTAGTCTGAAAGACAGTTGGAGATGTGAGAATAGATGTTGGCAGAAAGATTGTTGCAGGGTATAGATACTAGAGAATCATAAGCATAAGGATGATAGTTAAATACATTGGAGCTGATGAGATCATCAGTTAGTATAAAGGGAGAAGAGAAGAGAGCACAGAACAGAATGGTGAGGGATACCTACAGTGAGAGGACACAATCTAGAAGAAGATCCCACAAAGAAGACAGAGATGGAGTGTTCATATAAGCCCTATGGAGTAGTATCTCAAAAACCTAGACAGAAGAGAGGATCAAGGAGGAGAGAGTGATCACCAGCATCAAAGCCTGCAGACAGAATGAGAATTGGGACAAGGCCATCAGATATAGCATATAAAAGGTAATTAGTAATTTTGGAAGCAGCAATAAATTGTAGACTATGGAACAGATGATAATTATAAATCAAATGGATATTAGTGCATGCTACTGAACCGTAGCCCATAACATAATCAACAATGGAACAAAACTTTATTTCATGTATGTTAGAAGATTTTGCTGGCAGGCCTGGAAGGGGCCTGATCAACTCAGAGGGTAAGTCATCCCACCAACCACAAGGGTCACTACCAGGCCTATCACCAAAGGGCTGGGACTGGAAAGAGCAAGGTAAGAACCAAATACAGGGGCTCCTGTCCTGCACAGCAAATACTTCCAGAAATTAAAAAAAAAATTCCCTATCAGGACCTCCAAAGACCAGGATGATAGAGTGAACCTCACCTGCTCCAACCTCCCCTCCACCCTGAAAACATAGTAACTATTGCCCCAGGGCAAAACCCTCTAGAATGAAGGCTTGGGATCCCCAGAGGAAGGGCATGGCTAGGGCCCTGTCTCAAAATGGGTAGAAAGAAGACTATAAAGCAAAGACTCTGGAGTCCTACTATCCTCAGAGGGAGGAACCAAACTCTGAAGGAGACAATGTGGACTCCACACTCAAAGCTGAAAAATCAACAGGGAATGGGTCCCAAGCACAGAAAGATCTCCTAGATAAGATCAAAAGGAACTTTGAAAACCGAATGAGAGAGATAGATGACAAAATCAATAATTGTTTCAAAACCAAAATAGCAGAATTAGAAAAACCTTATAATAAAGAAAACATCTCTCTAAAAAGAAAAGTGTATGATAGGAAAAGGAGCTCCAAAAATTAACCAAGGAAAATGATTTGCTAAAAACTAGAATCAACCAAATTGAAACAAATAACTCTATGAGGTATCAAGAATTAGTCAAACAAAACAACAAGAATGAAAAATTAGAAAAAAAGAGGTAAAATACCTCAATGGAAAAATAACTGACCTAGAAAACAGATCCAGGAGAGATAATCTAAGAATCATAGGCCTACCAGAAAATCATGATGAAAAAAATTATCCTGGACAACACTCTCCAAGAGCTCTTTAAGGAAAACTGCCCTGAGATACTAGAACCTGAGGGTAAAATGGAAATAGAGAGAATTTACCAGACACCTGCTGAAAGAGGTCCCAAACTGAAAAGTCCTCGAAATGTTGTGACCAAACTCCAGAACTACCAGATAAAAGAAAAAAATACTACAAGTGGCCAGAAAGAAACAATTCAAATATTGAGGGTCCACAGTGAGGATCACACAGGACTTGGCAGCCTCTACCCTGAAAAATTGGAAGCAGTGCAATACAATTTTCCAGAAGGGAAAAGAGCTCGGGTTACAGCCAAGCATCACATACCCAGTGAGACTGAGCATATTCTTCCAGGCAAAGAGATGGTCATTCAACGATATAACAGATTTCCAGACCTTCCTGAATAAAATAGCCAGAACTCAATGGAAAATTCAAACTCCAATTATGAGATGCAACAGTGACATAGAAAGGTAAACAAGGAAAACATATATATACACACACACACACACACACACACACACACACACACACACCCTGCTATTTGCTAAGAGCAAACTGGTTATAGACAAGTAGAGGATATAAGTATAAAATACACAAAATGACGATTAAAAAAATCTTTTTAAGGGCTACAAAGTGCCTACAATGGAAGAAAGGAGATGAACGAAGTGGAAAACGGTAAACTATGCCACACAAAGAGTCAAAAAACAGTATAGCAGAGGAAAAGAAGGGAGGGAGGTGATAATCATATGAGCTTTTCCCTCATTGGTTCTGGTGCAAGGAGGGAATAACAACCATTAAGCATAGGACTCTATGGAGAAGAAATGCAAAAAGTAACATTTTAGAGGGAAAGAAGGGAGGGAGAGGAGCTTTGCATGAGATTTGTTCCTGTCCCTCTTGGTGCAAAGAAGAAATAACATACTTCATTATGTATAAAAATATCCTACAGGCAGTAGGAGGGGGAAAGGGCTACCAAAGGGAGGGGGGGTTGTTAGTAGGGAGGGAAGAAGGGGAAAGGTGAGGTAAAGGAAGGGGGGCTGATGAGGGAAAACTGAGGGAGGTGGTGGTCAAAAGGAAAACCATTAAGGGGAGAAAGGGAGAAGGGGAGAAAAATACAAGCATTAACAGGGGTGGGAATAGGATGGCGGGAAAGAAACAGATAACAATCCTAATTGTAAATGTGAATGGAATGAAATCTCCCATAAAATAGAGACAGATAGCAGAATGGATTAGAAACCAGAATCCTACAATATGCTGTTTAAAAGAAAGACATCTGAAACAGAGGGATACACAAGGTAAAGGTAAAAGGCTGGGGTAAAATATATCATGCCTCAGCTAAAGTAAGAAAAGCAGGGGTAGCAATCCTTATCTCAGATAAAGAAAAAGCAAAAATTGACCTAATTAAAAGAGATAAGGAAGGAAATTATATCATTACTTAACAAATATGCACCAAGTGGTATACAATCCAAGTTCTTAGAGGAGAATACAAGTTGCCAAGAATAACTGAAGAGGCAGTAAATTACTTAAATAACCCTATCTCAGAAAAATAAATTGAACAAGCCATCAGTCAACTGCCTAGGAAAAAAATCTCCAGGGCCAGATGGATTTACTAGTGAATTCTATCAAACATTTAAAGAACAATTGATTCCAATACTCTACAATCTATTTGGAAAAATTAGTGAATAAGGAGTCCTACCAAATTCTTTTTATGACACAAATATGGTACTGATACCTAAATCAGGAAGAGATAAAACAGAGAAAGAAAATTATAGACCAATCTCCCTCATGAATATAGATGCAAAAATTCTAAATAAAATAATAGCAAAAAGACTACAGCAACTTATTTCAAGAATAATACACTTTGATCAGGTAGGATTTATCCCAGCAATGCAAAGATGGTTTAATATTAGGAAAACCATCAGTATAATTGATCATATGAACAATAAACCTAGCAGAAACCACATGATTATCTCAATAGATGCAGAAAAGGCTATTGACAAAATAAAACATCCATTCCTATTAAAAACATTAGAAAATATAGGAATAAATGGAGCCTTCCTTAAAATAATAGGTAGCATCTATTTAAAACCATCATCAAATATTATATGTAATGGGCATAAGCTAGAAGCATTTCCCATAAGATCAGGGGTGAAATAAGGGTGTCCACTATCACCCCTCTTATTCATTCTGGTACTAGAAATGTTAGCAGTAGCAATTAGAGAAGAAAAAGAAATCAAAGGAATCAAATAAGGCAAAGAAGAGACCAAGCTATCACTCTTTGCGGATGATATGATAATATACCTAGAGAATCCTAGAGAAGCAAGTAAAAAACTATTTGAGACAATAAATAAATTTGGCAAATTTGCGGGATATAAAATAAACCCACATAAATTCTTGGCATTCCTCTATATTTCCAATGAAATTCAACAGCAAGAGATAGAAAGAAAAATCCCATTTAAAATTACTGTAGACATTATAAAATACTTGGGAATCTACCTGCCAAAACAAACCCAGGACCTATATGACCACAACTACAAAACACTTATCACACATATAAAGTCAGATCTAACTAATTGGAAAAACATCAATTGCTTGTGGCTGTGTCGAGCTAATATAATAAAAATGACAATTTTACGTAAATTAAATTATATATGTAGTGCCATACCAATTAATTTACCATAAAACAACTTTATAGAGCTAGAAAAATAGTAACAAAATTCATTTGGAAGAATAAATGGTCCAGAATATCAAGGGAATTAATAAAAAGAAATTCTAGGGAAGGTGGACTAGCTATACCATGTTTCAATCTGTATTATAAAGCAGCAGTCATCAAAATTACTTGGTACTGGCTGATGAATAGAGGAGTGAATCAATGGAATAGATTAGGGTGACCACAACCACCCCCAGCTGGAGGAACTTCAGTAGAGTGCAACAACAGCAGCTGTGGTTGTTTCCAGAATTATCAACCCATAAGTGACAAAGACAAAGTAAGAGTTCAGTGTAGCCTTTGTGGGAACAGTGGGTCCAGGAGTGTGGTCTGGCCTTTGCCTCCGGAGGGAGAAGTAGATGAGGTGCAGTGGCTGCCACCCCATGACTGCTTCAGAGCTCCTGTCCTGCAGATTTGAAGGGGCACCAAGTGTAACAGCAAACACCCCAGCATACCCAGGGTGGCTGCCAACACAGGTTATTACATCTGCTTTTCTATAGGAAAGTAACACAAAATGGGTTAACAATATTGCTTTAACAACTCAAACATATCATTTACCTAGTTCAGGAGGAAAAGTTCAGCACCCCAAACTTCAAAATATACAGACAGTTTACAAGCAGAAGTTACAAGAAGACAGATAAATAGATCAAGCAGGCAGATCTCCGGCTTCTGACCATTACACCCATACCTAGTCAGAGTTACCAGAGAGGGAAGCACCAACATCTAGCTTTTCAAAGCCAGGTGGCTCAATGGCTGCCCAGAGTCTCGTCTGGTCAAATCACACAACACTTCTCAAAGTGAGCCTGAAAACAAAGCCTCACATCAGGGTTTATGTAGCCTTCTCCTGGCTCAGAGAATGTAACAAACTTCTTGACACACTTCCCAATGAAAAAGCATTCCACAGGCCACAGGTACACTTAAGCATATCAAAGGTCCTAGGGGCAGGGAAGATCTTAAATTTCCATTCCCATAACAGCAAGAAAGCATTCTGAGGGTTAATTCCTCTTGTTTTAACCTGCATGGATATGAATTGCTGTCTAGGCTGGAGGTCCTGGGGTGCATGACCAGTGTGCCAGAGTGGTTAGAGGCTTCAGAAAGGGCACCTAACTAATAGTCCCGGCAGCTTTGAAGACCCCAAAAATTTGGGACAATGCTCTCCTCTCTGGAAGCATAGTTCTATTGTGGCAAAAAGCTCAAGAGTCAAATAATTGAGCAAAAAACATGAGCAAGCAAAGGAAGCAAAGCAAGCACAGTAATCAGACTTTGGATTCCTTTTTTTTTTTGGGGGGGGGAGGATCAAAGTATGGAACAGGAGGAAAAAAAAGAAATCAGAAACTCCTGTATCAAAAGCTTCCAAGAAAAATATGAACTGGTTACAGGTCATGGAGGAGTTAAGAAGTATCATAAAAACCAAATAAAAAAGTGGAGAAAAATTTGAATGAGAAATGAGAATGATGCAAGAAAATCATGAAAAATTGTCAACAACCTGACTGGAGAAAATAATAACTTAAAAAATAAACTAATTCAAATGGCAAAAGAGGCTCAAAAAGCCAATGAGGAGAAGAATGCTTTAAAAAGCCAAATTTGCCAAATGGAAAAAAGACTCTCAAAAGCTCACTGAAGACAATCATTCCTTCAGAATTAGATTGGAGCAAATGGAAGCTAGTGACATTATGAGAAATCAACATACTATTAAACAGATCCAAAAAAATGAAAGAATAGGAGGCAATGTGAAATATCTCATTGGAAAAGCCCCTGACCTCGAAAACAGATCCAAGAGAGATAATTTAAAAATTATTGGATTACCTGAAAGACATGATCAATAAAAGAACCTAGAAATCATACTTCAAGAAATTCTCAAGGAAAAATGCCCTGATATTTTAGAACCAGAGGACAAAACAGAGCTTGAAAGAATGCACTTATTACCTCTTAAAAAAGATCCCCAAAAGAACGCAACTAGGAATATTATAGCTAGCTTCCAGAGTTTCCAGGTCAAGGAGAAAATATTAGAAACAGCCAGAGAGAGTCAATTTGAGTATTGTGGAAACACAATCAGGATAACCCAGCTTCTGGCAGCTTCTACATTGAGTGATCAAAGGGATTGGAATGTGATATTCTGGAGGTCAAAGGAGCTGGGATTAAAACCAAGAATCACCTACCCAGCAAAATTGAGTATCACATTTCAGGAGGAAAATGTGGTCATTAAATGAAATAGAGTACTTTCACGCATGTTACAATGGAGGGAAAGAACAGAAAGGCAAAAGGGAGTGAGTCACTTTTATTCTCATTGAATTTGGCTTAGGGAGCGAATGCCTTGCACATTAATGAAGGTATCTCACCCTACAGGAGAGTAAGAGGGGAGGGGATAAGAGGGGGTATGATAAAAGGGAAGGCAGGTTGGGGGGAGGGAAGTTGGAAGTGCACACTTTTTAACAGGGACTGGGTAGAAGTAGAGAATAGAACAAGTGGGTGTTGGGATAGGATGGAGGGAAATATAGTCAGTCTTTCACAATATATCCACTAAGGAAATGTTTTGCATAGCTACACATATACAACCTATATTGAATTGCTTATCTTCCCAGTAAGTGTGGGTGATGAGGAAGGAATGGAAAGAATCTGGAATTGAATGTTTTAAAATCAAATGTTTGAAAACTATTATTATTATTAATTCTTCTTCTTCTTCTTCTTCTTCTTCTTCTTCTTCTTCTTCTTCTTCTTCTTCTTCTTCTTCTTCTTCTTCTTCTTCTTCTTCTTCTTCTTCTT
>NW_027185791.1:5974885-5977798 GCF_028583685.1 Petaurus breviceps papuanus
TTCTTCTTCTTCTTCTTCTTCTTCTTCTTCTTCTTCTTCTTCTTCTTTTCATGCAACTGGGACATAAGATTTACAGGCACTGGGGTATAGAGATATATCTTTCCCTACTGGAAAATCAGAGAGGGAATGGGGGAGGATATAGGAGAAAGCTGATTGGCATAGGGGATATACAGTGGAATCACTATTTTGGGGTGGTGGTCAGGGGAAAAATTGGGAGAAAATTTATAACTCAAAATGTTGTCGAAATGAACAATGTAAATTAAAAATAAACATAAAATTTAATTTAAAAAGAATGATAAAGTTAAAAAAAAGCTTAAAAAACTCCAACTCATGCATCCTCATACTCACTTTTATTTTATTTTTAAAAGCATAAGTACATAAATACAAACATTCATACATACACACATATGCGGTATCAAAGACCATGCAGTTTGATTGTCTTTTGTGCATAGATCCTAATTGTTCCCCCGACTGATTAGACCAGTACACAACTCCTCCAAAATTGCTTTAGACATGTGTATATATATGTATATATTAGACATATATATATATATTAGACAAATATATATGTACATACACATATAAATTTAAGTATTTCACAATTACCTGTAAAAAATTTAAATTATTCATCTGTTTACAAATATTGAGTTCCTGATTCTTTTTCTTCCTTTTGTCTCTTTCCTACCCATTGTGAAGGCAAGCAATATATCTATTATACATGTTAAGTCATCCAAAGTGTATTTCCATATTAGCCATGTTACAAAAGAAAATACACATATTCAAATAAGAAAAATAAAGTAAAATAAATTGAATTTCAATTTGTACTCAGAGTTAAACTGTTCTTCCTCTGGAGAGGGATAGCATTTTTCATCACAAGTCTTTTTAAATTGTCTTAGATCATTGTCTTGAACAGAGTAGCTAAGTCTTTCACAATTGATTATCATTACAATATCGCTGTTATTACTATGTAATCCATTCTCTTCATTATGCCTATTTCACTCTGCATAAGTACATATAAATTTTTCTATTTTATACATATATTTGTACTTACACTCACACACACTATATATATATATACACACACATATATACATATATATACACACACTATATATTCATACACACTCACTATATATACATAGACATATATGTGTGTATGTATATATATATGTGTATACATACATACATATATATATACATATATATATACCATCTTGGTTATCATTTCTTAATGTGCAATAGTATTCTATCTTAATCATGTACCACAATTTGTTCAGTCCTTCTCTAATTGATAGGCATCCCCTCAATTTCCATTTTTTGCCACCAGAAAAAAGCTGCTATAAATACCTTTGTACATAAAGGTCCTTTTCTACTTTTGTTTTTTTGCTTTCTTTGGGATACAGACCTAGTCTTGCTGGGTCAAAGAGTATGCGGTTTCATAGTCTTTTGTGCATGGTTTCTAATTGTTTCCCAGACTGATTTCACCAGTTCACAACTTTACCAAAAGTGCATTAGACATGCTGCCATATATTATACAGGAAAGAGCAAGCGCCATTACCCCTCCCCCATCTCAACTCTATGTAATGAAGTAAAAGTTTGTGAGTTCAAGAGGTAAGTCAGATGCCCCTTTATCTTAAAACCTAGGAATGACTAACTAACTACAGAAGTATTCTAGTCAGAGATAAAGTTCCAGAAAATAAAATACACTGAATCAAAGAAGGGGAAAAATAAAAGGTTTTCAGATCCACTAAACCCAGAATTTGAATCCCAAACAACTTTTCTAAGGGCCATTGTACATAATGTCAATACATTTAGTTTGGGCAGAGTGTTGGCTAATGTCCACATAATCACAAAAAGTCTGAAAATTATTCCTCCCATTGCTTTTGAATGTACTTTTGGCCCTACATTATGTTGATATTTAAACACTGTGATCAGTATGAGGAAAAAATCATCTGCTACTTTATTTTAAAGTTCTATACAATACAAATATTTGAGATCGGTTAAAGTATTCTGCTTTGCTGAAATGCAAATGATTTTAATTGTAGACTATCAATTTATTCAATGATGTGGCCAAATTATGGTGCACCTGAATGCTTGCTTCTAATCCAATTCAATTTAATCAAAGTGTACATGTAGACAAAGTAATACACCACAGGCTGCATCATTACTCAATAGTAATGAACCCACATAACTACATATTTAATTGTCAAATTGTAACAACAAGAATATACATAATATCTCTTTTGAGACTTCATCTTCTCTTCTATGCAGTGATTTTTACATACATTGGAAACTATTGTAATTTTATACCAAACCTTTCAAAGACAGCATTGACAAAAACAAAAAAAAAAATGAAATTATATGCATATGTCCAAATGAATTAAATTAGATTAACTTTTTTTATTTATGTCACTTTGACCCTGATGTGTGTTCATATTTTTTATTACAATTTATTACAAATTTTGAACATCTCAACAAACTTTATTTTCTAAACATATACCACTTACAACAAAAATAATCCACAACCAAAATTGGGTAAACAAATCCTTTGCTTCTATAAATACAGCCACCATAAGTATGTTAAAATGAAAATGTAAATATAAAAATTGATACAGATTTTTTGATGTTTAATGATTATAACCTGTGAAATCTCTATTCACCATGATTGTGTTTTGGACCCTACTTGGAATAGAAGCAAAATTTGACTAATTCTGATTTACCTACAGCAGAATTACAGAATCATAGAAGCTGATAGTTGGGAAGGAATTCAGGAGCTAGGTAAAACAACCTATTCACAAAAGATAACTCCACTGATAACACATCAGATGAATGGTCATCCAGTCTGTGCTTGAATGCCTGTATCAGCAATGCCATATTCACAATGCCTATGGAGATTACAGATATGCTGATATA
>NW_027185791.1:5977808-5986026 GCF_028583685.1 Petaurus breviceps papuanus
CAGCCCTCAGCAGGAGTCCTTAGCAGAAAGTACTCAAAAAGGGCTTCGCGCTGCCGCTGCCTCTGCTGTTGCTGCCTCCGTGGCCATCACCCCCAGCCACCGCAGGAACGCTAACTTGGCTTTTGCTTTCTCTGGCTTTCGCTTTCTCTTGCTCCACCCCTTCCTGCTACGTCAGCACGTCCAATGGGGCATGGAAGATCTTTAAATCCCATAACCCTTACAATGCCATAAATTCCTTAGGGGGAGTGTATCATCTCTCGAGGTGCCCATTCTACTTCTGGACAATTTTAATTGTCTGGAAGTTTTTCTTGTCATCAAATCAAAATTCAGCTTTGTGCTACTTGTACACATTACTCTTTGTTCTGCCTTTGGGGGCTAAGGAGAATAGATCTAAATTCTTATCCACTTATCATCCCTTCAAAGATTTTTAAGCAGTTATAATGTATCACTGACTTTTTTCCTTCTTTATCCTAAACTTTCTTGATTACTTCAATTTATCTTTGTATGACATTAACTTTTTCACTCTCCTGTATAGTCTCCATTTTATAAGTGTCCTTCTCAAATAACAGTTTCTAAAATTGACCAAAGCACTACAGATGAAATCTAATGCAAAACTATCATCATAATCTTCAACCTAGAAGTTATAGCCTTAATGAAGTAAAAGATAATGTTAGGATTTTTGGGCTGATAAAATACACTGTTGTTTTATGTTTATATGGAAGTCCACTAAAAAAATGATCCCTTCCCTCCCTCCTTCCCCCGGGAATAACTGGTGTCTATCTATGCATTCACCATCTTAAATTTGGGACTTGTTTTAATCAAGTGAAAATATAATAGTTTCACTTACTGAATTTTATTCCATTAGGATTTGACCAATTCATTCAAGTTTTGTTTTTTGGGTTTTTTTGGATCCTAACTCTCATCTAGTGTATTAGATTTTTAAGGATAGTTAATAGCTTCCTTACTACTTCCAACTTCTCACTGTTACATATTCATAATATAATAAATATATCAAATATGCCATTATCCAAGTCATTGATAACATTGTTAATTGGCACAGGGTCAAGTACCAATTCTTGTGTTACTTTACTGGAGAATTTCTGTTACATTAACATTGAACTTAGACAGCTGTTCTTTTGAGTTCTGCCATCCTATTACTTCTGAATCTATCTGATTGTATCATCATTCAATCCACATCTCTCTATTTTCTCCACAAGAATAATCTGAAACATTTTATTGAAAACTTTGCTAAAATTTAGGTCCATGATACAAGTACAACATCTGCTCTAGTTTAGTTTAGTAGTTTAGTAATTCTATCAAGAAAAGAAAATGAGGTTAGTCTGGCATAACCTGTTTTTGATACGAATAAAAACATTCTGGCTCTGTGCAATAGTTATTCCCCTTATAGATATTTACCAATTATCTTTTTAATGATTCATTCTACAATTTCCCCAGGAATTGATGCTAAGCTCATTGCAAGACTGAAGTTTGTAGACAGTGCTCTCTTTTTAAGACTAGAGCAATATTTGTCTTTCTCTAATGTTTTCCTCAATCTTTCAAATATCTCTGTTGATATCTCAGCAGTTGTATCTACCAATTCTTTAAAATCCTGAGTATATCGTTCATCTGGATCAAGTGAGCAGAATTCATTAACATCGGGTAAGTGCACTTTTATAGTACTATCTAATTATTTATCTTGGAGTATCAACTCTTTGTTAGACCTTCATTTTCTGTCATTTTCAGTGTAAAGTTCATTCTCCTTTGAAGGGAAAAGAGAAATAAAATAAGCATAATCATATAGATTTTTTCTGAATTGGTTAGGATAGGAGAAAACGTCATGAGACTATAAGGTAGAAAGATTACTCTTTTGAGCCTCATGGGTGCTAGGGATGTTAGTTATTGTAAATACAAAATATTTATTCCAAATTCAAGAAACCTAGCATAAATTACCCTCATGTAAATTCTCACCTGCTTTTAAGTTGGATGTTGAGAATAGTTGTCCACTTATATACTTTCACTTATAAAATGGCAGAAAACTGGAACCCATGATTGGAATAGGGGTTGAAGTTTATTATTCATTGAACTTCCATGTGCACATCAGTTCAAAATCTAAAAATATCTAAAAAAACATTCATCCATGATTTGTACAGGGTTACACATGACCCATTCTGGCTAGCAGATATATTGTGTTAGGTCAAAGCACTTTACATTTACTTTAGGTTATAAATATCTCTTTGCTTAAAATCCTTTATTTAGAATTATCAACACATAGATGCTAAGGACAAAGTGAGAGGTCAGTGCAGTGTAGATTTTGGGACCCAGTAGATGGGAGTGTGTTGGCTTTTGCCCCTGTGGTGAGAAGCTTCTGAGGGCTGCTGCACAGTCTCCACCATTTGGCAGCTTCAGCTCATGCCCTGCAGAGTGTAGGGGGACCAAGTGACCAGTTTGAGGAGTAATCGCTCTTGTTTTAACCTGCTTTGATCCGGATTGCAGTCTACGGTGGACGTCCTGGGGTGTGTCACCAGCTTGCCAGAGCATGTGGAGGCTTCAGAGAGGGCACAAAACTAATACCTCCAGCAGCTGAGAACACTAGAGTTTGGAACAAACCTCCCAAGTCTGGGGGTAGAGTCCTACTGTGGCAAAAAGCCCAAAACTCAAGTAATTGAGTGGCAAAATGAGCAGGCAAAGGAAGTAAACCAAGCAAAATAATCCAACATTAGACTCCTATTTTGGGGACAAAAAGGATTAAAGCATAAAACAGAAGGAAGACAGTGCAGTCAGAACTTCTGCACCAAAAGCTTCCAAGAAAAATAAAAGCTTGTTACAGGCCATAGAGGACCTTAAGAAGCAGATAAGAGAAGTGAAGGAAAAATTGGGAAGAGAAATGAGAATGCTGCAAGCAAATTATGAAACAAGAGTCAACAGCCTGACTGAGGAAAATAACACCTTAAAAATAGACTACAAATGGCAAAAGAAGCTCAAAAAGGAAATGAGGAGAAGAACTCCTTAAAAAGCCAAATTTGCCAGATGGATAAAGAATCTCAAAAGCTCACTGAGGAGAATCATTCCTTCAGAATTAGATTGGAGTAAATGGAAGCTATTGCCTTTATGAGAAATGAAGATGTTGTTAAACAGATCAAAACAAATGAAAGAATAGAAGACAATGTAACATATCTCATTATAAATCACTGACCTGGAAAATAGATCCAGGAGAGATAATTTAAAAATTATTGCACTACCTGAAAGCCATGATGAAAGAAAGGACCTAGAAATCATCCTCCAAGAAATCCTCAAGGAAAACTGTCCTGATGTTTTAGAACCAGAGGGCAAAATAGAGGTAGAAAGAATCCACCAATTATCTACTGAAAAAAGATCCCAAAAAGAAAACTCTAGGAATATTATAGCCAGGTTCTGGAATTTCCAGATCAAGGAGAAAATATTACAAACAGCCAGGAAGAAACTATTTGAATACTGTGGAAACACTATCAGGATAATACAGAGTCTGGCAGCTTCTACACTGAGGGATCGAAGGGCTTGGAATATGATATTCTGGAGGTCAAAGGAGCTGGGATTAAAACAAAGAATCACCTACCCAGCAAAACTGAGTATCACATTTCAGTGGGAAAATATGGTCATTCATTGGAATAGAGGACTTTCAAACATTCATTATGAAAAACTAGAGTTGAACAGAATATTTGACATTGAGAGATAAGAAGCAAGAGAAGCATGAGAATGTAAACAGGGAAAAGAAATCATAAGGAACTCATCAAAGTTGAACTACTTACATTCCTAAATGGAAAAACAATAACTGTAATTTATGAAACTTTTCTCAGTATGAGAATAGTTTAAGGGAATAGAAATATACATACATACATATATGTGTTTATAAAGGAGGGCATACGGGTATGTGAATACATATGTGAGTGTGTGTGTGTGTATATATATATACATATATATATACACACACACACATATATATATATATGTACAGGTATACTTAGAGGGCACAGGACTAATTGAGTAGGAAGGGATGATACTTAAAAGGTGAAATTGACAGGTGAGAGAGGAATATAATGAGAGGAGATGGGGAGAGATAGAATGGGGTAAATTACCTCATATAGAAGAGGCAAGGGAAAACCGTTACAATGGAGAGAGCAGATTTGGGGAGGCGACATCCTGTGGGAGCACTGTTTTGGGATGGTGGCTAGGGGAAAATGGGGAGAAAATTTGCAACTCAAAATCTTGTGGAAATGAATGATGTAAAATAAATATAATTTTTAAAAAAGAGAAAAAATATTGCATAGAAATCTGGAATGTAAGACACATGAACCAATGCAAACTGGATGTGGTCAAAGAGGAGATGTAAAGATTAAACATTAATGCCTTGGTTGTTATTGAACTTAAATATATGCGGATGGGAGCATTTAATTCAGATGATCACTATGTATATTACTGTGGACAAGGATTCCTTAAATGAAATGGATTAGCCCTTATAGTCAATAAAAGGTTGAAAAAAACACTACTTTGATGTTTTCTTATAAATGATCAAATGATTATCTCTTTGTATCTAAGTTAAAATGTTCAATATTACAGTAATTCAAGTCTTTGTACAGATATTTCTTGAATTTGGGAATGCCAAGCTGAATAATACTATGCAAGAGTCTTCAATGTCTTACAATTAATGCCAAAATTCTTCAAAGAGACCTTGAGAATGACCTTGTACCACTTCGTCTAACTACCATGTGAATACCTGCCTTATGTGACTTCTCTGTAAAATATCTTTTTTAGAGAGAAGTGACATAAAATTAATAGCTTAATGCTACAATCCTCTGGAACTGATTTTCTGCATGAAATAAATGCAAATTTCTCTTTAAAATGAAAGATATTTTGACTTCTCAAATTATTTTTGGTAGTTTTTTTAAATTAAATAAGATTTAAAATTATTATTTTTATGTGAAGAGAGAATAATTTTAATTGAGAATAAAGTATCTGTAAAATATAAATTGTCAAAACATTTCTTTAGCAGAATAGATCTTTTAAATTATTGTTGATGAAATCACTACCTCTTCCTCAGCAGCAGCAAACATTGGACACTTATACTGTTTTACAACACAAAGAAATGCAGACATGTCCCCTAGTAGATTACATTCTAATTAATGAGGCAAAGCAAGATATTGAAAGTCAAAGATTTCAATATGTTTACAGAACATATTTCAACTTGGGCATGTCTGATTAGATGGCAAGGTTAGGATATAAGACTGGAAAGGAAGACTGGATTAAGTTTGTAGAAGATAAGTCTTATCAAATTTTTCAAGAAGCTCTAGGAAGAAAAGTATAGCATTTCTAATATGAGCTAATATTTATATAGTACATTAAGGTTTGCAAAGGGCTTTACAAATTTGACCTTATTTTATGACAATACCCAGGAAGAGCACCCTAGGTCATATAATTGTCATTTTACAAATAAAGAAACTGAGGTAGACAGAAGTTAAGTGATTTATTCAAGTTCACACAACCATTACATGATTAAGTTTAGATTTTATCTCAGGTATTCCTGGCTCCAGATTCATTGCTATGTTCACTGCACAAACTAGTTATAATATTGAATAGTAAAGCTTTTTATATTTATTTTGGCTTCCTTATACTTACATAAAAGCTATTCAGTAGGATGACATACACACTTCTACTATGTCTTATACCATAACCCATATAGACAATATCTAGCCAAGGACAGGTTATGAGGAAATGGGCATCTCTCTGGGCAGTATAGACCAAAATCTCAAATCCTTCCTAGGACTTCTTATTCATTACATTTTCTCTGTAGTGTCAATATGATAAATAGTTTATCTTCATCTTTCCCCCTCAACTCCACCACATGCCACACACTTGCTGTAGAAATAATCACTTGCATATCTCTCCAACTGCTGCTTTTAGAGCAAACAGCTTTTGTAGATCCCATAAATTTCCCCTAATTCTATGTAAATGAAAATTGTGTTTTCAAATAAAAAACCTTTTATTAACAATTAAGGGATAGAGGATAAAATACCAAACAAACTTACAGAGAATGAATGAAATCGTGAAGATACAGAGTCCTTGGGTATTATCCCAAGATTTCTTTATAATGCTCTTAGAGGACAGGCACATTGGTCTCTTTGTGTAATAGCCACTGCTTTTATCTCAATAGAATCTGTTCTTATTTCTATATGGAGCACCCTCACAATAGATGGCAGAAAATAAATAAGGAAAATAATTGATTAGATGAGAGTAAGTTGACATTCAAAGAGGATTAATTAAATGAAACTGAGATATCCAGTAACCAAATTAAATGGTAATGACTTTCAGGGAGATTAGGAAAGACTTTGGAAATTAGAAGGCTAAGGTCATAAGAACTGGTCTTATATATGATTGTTCAAATATACACTTTGGCATTTGGAAAATGCAGTTTATATTTTATCATATAATGTCAAATAGCTTTTCTAGAGTCAAATTCACATGTTTTATTTACCATCATTTTTACAAATATCAAACAGAACCACTGATAAGTAAGTATATCAGCACTCTTTTGCACTCACATAGGACTTGACTATGATATAAACAAACAAAAAACCCTCTGTATCCGATAATCCAATTTTTTTGTTCTACAGCAATTTTTTTTCTCCTAATAATCTCAGAATTGGATCAGCAAGCCCATTTTATCTATCTATCTATCTATCTATCTATCTATCTATCTATCTATCTATCTATCTATCTATTTATCTATCTATCTCTGTCTACCTATCTATCTATCTGGTTTAGTGTTATGGAATGATGCAGAAATCCTTGGTGGTCCCTCCGTATCTTCTCATGGGAGGAGATGTGGTGGGATCTGTTTCAAAGTAGGATTAGAGAGTATTGGCCATTGTCCCAGGAATAGCAGCCCATGGAGATGATCTTAAAAGTCGTGACTCCATCCCCTTGGTGTATCCACTTTTTCATTCCTGATTTTTGAACAAGTAGGATCTCTCTGTCTCTGTCTCTGTCGCTGTCTCTCTCTACTCTCTGTTTCTCTTTCTCTTTGTTTCTCCATCTCTCTGTCTCACTATCTCTGTATCAGTCTCTGTCTCTCTCATGCACACGCACGCTCACACACACAGCCACACACATACACACACACACACACTTGCCATGAATGCTGAGGAAGCACCACCCTCCTACATCCAGGCAGAAATTCCAAGTACAATGACATAATAAAATTATTAATAATAGTTAATTTTTATAGAGTTTACTGTATGCCACGTACTGTATTAAGCACTTGCGGAAAACTATCGAACTTAATCCTTACATTATACCTAAGGGTTAGGTGATATTAATATTCTCATTTATACCTAAAGGAACTGTGACAGAGATTAAGTAACTTGCCAAGGGTCACATGATTGGATTTAAGGCTGGATTTGTTATTTGGTCTTTCTAATTTCAGGCCAAATGCTCTATCTACTTCACTAACCTACTTACTTCACAACTGCTGATGGAACATGGGGTGTGGGAGATGTGAAGTCCTCAGGTTCTTCCCAGATCTTTCTAAAGGGACTCCTATCTCAGGATTCATGCACAAAGAGTGGAATTTCACTTAAAATTTGCATATTGCTTATGCTTAGGGTCCCTTCAAATGGAAGAGTAGGAGAGTAATCATTGTAGAATATAGATCAGTTATAGGACAGTTATTAATTTCTTTTGCACACAGAAAAAAATGTTTAAACTATACATGTCTCACAAATACATATCGAAAACAGTTAAATGTGTGTCACATAATTACTTGTATGTTCTCACAGGAGATTGATACTTAAGATATCAAAGTAAAACATTTTGCAGAACTGTTGAATTAACATTTCTCCTTCCATTCTACCCTGCATTATCTGCCTCAAGGTTCCTGACTTATGGAAAGCTAGGACAAATGTACAGCTCTTTTCCTAACAATGACCATATTCTCCTATAAATATGCTGCTGCAGCTGTTGTGGATGATTTTCTGTGAAGCCAACATTATATGAGAGGCTATCAGGGAGTTTCCAACTTCTTCAACTCAGTAGCCCGAGCTCAAGCTAACCTAGTCAAGTGCTTTCCCTAGTTGTCACATATGAGCAGTAGCTATTTCTTTTGGGGTGAGAAAAGATGATGCTACCACCAAGCACTTCAGGAGAGAGAGAGACAGAGACAGAGAGAGAGAGAGAGACAGAGAGAGAG
>NW_027185791.1:5986126-6080470 GCF_028583685.1 Petaurus breviceps papuanus
AGAGAGAGAGAGAGAGAGAGAGAGAGAGAGAAAGATGATTCTGAAGAAAGAAGGGATAAAAGAGAACATCAGAGTTAAGTCATTCGGTATAAGATCAATTGATCTTAAACAGGTTTTAAAGCAGGTTTTCTTGGATCGATGACCCATTCTTAATTTGACACAATCTCTATCCCTACATTTTTGCTGCTATTGTATTGGCTAAAAATTGTAATAGATTTCTTTCTTTCTTCATTTATTTTTCTTAATCAGAAACATACATGTGTATAACTAGAAGATTATCAATTATTCTTTAAAATATAATACACATCTTTTCTCTGAGACAACTCATTCTCACTTCGTTGTATATGCTCTTGTGCCTCTCAAAATATAGTCTATCCTTTCCCGTAATGAACACTGACACCCATTATCTTACATTTTGTATTGGCAACCTGAAATAAAGAAAGCTGCTAAAACAAAAACAAAAAAACACAAACAAACAAACCCTAAGTTCTTTTAATTGAGGCAAGGAATTGTAATTCCAGGACAAGTAGCACAAATTCTGGAGTGCCCAAGAGAAGTACAAGGCGCAGGGTTTAAATAACAAGGCTGTTATTATTTGCTACAAAATTTGTTTTGCATAATAACTGAAAGTCTATAGAGAAGCCTAGGGGAGGTTGAGGTTAGGGGATGGGTGATATCTGGTAGGAAATTCTAGAGCAGCTACAAGGAAAGTGGTTTGTAACTGCTCCAATTTTGAGGTCTATTGGGATCAGTCAAGTAACCCCTTCTGATGTCTGTATTTAACAGGAAGGCAATGGCCAATAAACAGGATGATATAAATCAATAGAAAACTGCCTTTGGACTTCGGGAAACTTGAACTAAAATCCTGATTATTTAACCTGGTATTATATGATGTAAAAGTCAAGAATGATCTTTTTTTAAGCAGGTACAAACATGATCATGTGGAGGAGTCAGCCTTATGCTGAAACAGCTCAATTTGATGAATGCAAGGAGGGATTTATGTTTTCAGACA
The DNA here is from genome assembly GCF_028583685.1 of Petaurus breviceps papuanus. NCBI lineage: Eukaryota > Metazoa > Chordata > Mammalia > Diprotodontia > Petauridae > Petaurus > Petaurus breviceps. The sequence goes on from NW_027185791.1 coordinate 5,987,139, forward strand.
AAAGGAGGTGGGTAAGTGGCTAGTCCAAGCAGGAAAGGTTGTGTGTTATAGGCAGAGAGATCCTGGCATGAGATGGGGAGAGTTTCAGGAACAGGAGTACTGACCTCTTGGTATATTGAGATAAGGGAGATGACACAGTGAGTCCAAAGCTGGGATGAACAAGATGTTTAGAAAGTCCTGAGTAAGGTCTTGAGTCTGTAGCTTCTGTTGAAGGCTTCCCTTCAGCTGATCGAGGATGGTTCTGTGCAGCTACAGGCATGTCCAAATTCAACTACTGTTCACTCACAAAGGATCACTTATGTCAATCATCTCTGAGCCTCAGAAATCCTTCAAATTGACTCATTGTTCTGTAACTCCATCATCCTGCTCTCCTGTGAAGAAGGCAAGTTGTAGAATATAGTTTAGTTTTTACAGAGTCCATCTTTACAATAACCATGGCCAAGACACTTAATCTCTCAGTCCTCCAGGCATATGTTTGACTTAAATTACAAAGGAGTTCCTAATTTGCATCAGTGCAACATAATTTTCACACTGGAATTTCCTACATAGGTTAAATCACAGATATACACCTATATTTCCATCCGCCTCAAAATAAATGAAAATTTTAGCACAGAGGAGTTTATCCATGCAATAAAAATAATTTACAATTACATAATATAGTTTCTCCATGTTAACCTTCAGAAATAGATAATACAAAATCATTTTCCTGATTTTTGTGGATGAGGAAACTGAGGTTCAGGGAATTTAAATGAAATCATAGAGCTAGAAAGAGTGAGAAATGGCAGAAAATTGTTAATATAAGGATAGAATTGGTTAATACCAAATATAATCTTACCAGCAACTCTCTGAATGATCCTAGCATTGTCAAAATGTCAATTGCATTCCTGGGAAGATAATGTTAGTTAATTGTTCTGTCCCATTCTGAGATTTTGCCTTGTGGGAGAACTCAGCTTGAACTGTATCTAGGTCTGTAATGCCCTTTCCCCCTTCCATTAGGATTCATGTAAGGAAGAGCAAAACAGTCAAAAAGTGGTTCCACTCACTCAGATTACTGGGGGCACCTAGGATCTCCTGACCAGGACTTACTACCTCATGACTAGGCCTTACTACCTTTCCCTACCATCTCCCTCTCTCCTCCTAAACCTATATCTATCTATCTATCTATCTATCTATCTATCTATCTATCTATCTATCTATCTATCTATCTTTGTGTATATCTATAATCTATTTATACATAGATACACACCTGAACAAACACACATATACACATATATGTATATACATACACAAATGCATATGTACATATGTTTGTATTTATATATCTATATTCTATATATGTATCTATATGTATGTATGTATGTATGTATCTCTCTCTCTCTCTCTCTCTCTCTCTCTCTCTCTCTCTCTCTCTTTCTATCTCAATTCTTTTCATGGATCTCTTTTGTTGGGAAAATTCCCCTGGTGGCAGATGTGCTACCCTGTTATCTCAATTAAAAACTATTTCTCAACTTGCATCTTTGATTCATTTCAACACTTGATAGAATAAAGTCTTGAACCTGTGCCTTTTTGACTTTCTACTCTTCTTGGAGCATATTGCTATTCCTATATTTTAATTTCTTATGATTTTCTATTGATGCAATATGATAAAGTCCACTTGTTCAAAATATTTTCAAAGAAAGGAAAACCTATTTATAATAGTCCATAATCTATGCGGATCCAAACTAAAAGATAGAAATTATATCTTCCCACAACTTTTTATAATTCCAATTCATGAATCTATTTTGAACACTTCAAGAGTAACAAAACATATTTTGCCCTTATGTATTTCATTATTTTAAAGACTAAAAATAGATACGTTTTATGTGAAATTTATTTTCTAATATTTGATTCCCTTAAATACCAATGAAACTGGTGACAATGATTTTATGAAGAAAACATGTTATTTGACTTATCCTTCTAACCTTCAGTTCAGATTAAATCACATCAAAAATCTATTTATCAATGCAAGTAGCAGTTCAAATTGTTGCCTTTTGTTTAGGGACGTGTGTGTGTGTGTGTGTGTGTGTGTGTGTGTAAGGGGCTGGGAGTGGGCTTTAAGAGTCTTTATAATATTAACTTAATAGAGTAGGAAAGGCATATATAAGAGAAAAATATGTGTATTTATGCAAAGCTTTTAGATTCATGAAATACCTTCCTCATAACAGCCCTATGAAGCAAGTAGTCTAAGCATTGTGCTATAATATCCATTTTACAGATAGAGAACTGAGGCTTGAGGAGGTTAAGTGATTTACCCATGATTATTTATATAGTTAGAAGTAGTACAACCCAGACGTTAATCCAATTCTTCAGGAGTGAGAAAACCTAAATTTGAATATACTGTGTCAGCTACCAAGTCATCTGCACCTCCTTGGGCCTCACTTTCCTAATCCATAACATGAGGATACTAGACTAGATGATCTTATCAGAATTGGATTTAGAGAACTTAACTGACCCCATTTTGTGCTCTCTTTGCTTGGGGAAACAATGTCTGAAAATGCTTGAGTTCAGCTTGGACACTAGGAAGATGCAAAATCTCTTCCCCCAGACATAAGTCCTTGGACTCTCTCCCAGATAGGTAGCAAACAATAACCAATGTTCAGAAAAAACACCTGCATACTCTCTGACTGCCAGTACTAGGAAAACAGGAATTAGTCAAGATAGTGCTATGAAATATGAACAAGAAAAATATGTTGTTCTTGCATTTCTGCTTTTCCCATGAATTATGTACACTAGGACAAAGGGCAAGGTTCCACTGTTAGTTAAGGACCTTGCTTGCTTGAATAAGCCAGTCACGTGCGACTTGACTCGCCTAGCCCAACCTATTTGTTCTATCCGTTTTTCCTCACCATTTCATACTGCACTCACACCAGCTGCTGGCATTGGCTGTTACTTTATAAATGTACTGAATGTCTCCTTTTCTTCTCTCAACCATTTTACAGATACAAAAGAAAACTCTCAGGACTTTGAATAGTCCTAGCAACTCACCCATTTCTTTTAATAGGAGTTTAATAAATGATAATTAATTGAGTAATAAAGATTGCACTTTTTTTTGTTTTGGGGTTGTTTTTTTGGTCTGGCGTAAATGGATGTACTAAAAGACTTTTCTAACAACTATTGAATAATTTTTCTTTTGCTAAAAATGAATACATAAGTAACCTGCTGTGTATCCATGTCATCTTTCTGCAGTGGCTAGTAAGGACTTTACATTTCTTACAACAATTTCATAACTGACTGTTTTGATCTTCTCAGCATACAGCACTATCTCTGGCCTTTCTATAGGAAAGAGCAAAGGAAGGAAATATGAATTTATACTGTGCCTACTATGTACCAGATAGTGTGCTAGGCACTTAAAAATGATCTCATTTAATTCTAAAAACAAACAAACAAACATTGAAAAATAGATGCTCACTCAGCTCATACTATGGTTGAGAAAGCCTAGGCAAAGAGAAGTTAAGATTAACTTACCCAGGGTCATACCAATATCTGAGATTGTATTTGAATTCAGGTCTTCCTCATTCCAGGCCCAGCACCCTATTCACTGCTTTTCCTATAAATACAATTCAGTCTGTCATTAGAACATGACAACAACATTGTTAATATTGAATGTAATATTCATTTATCTGTCAAAAAGCTATACTGACAGGAAGAAAAGTGCCTCCCTCTGAACAATCGTAGTGATGTCAGATTTCTAACAATGTCTTTACTTTCCTGCTTTTAAAACTTTTAATTAGGTTGAAATAAATCCCCACCCTGGGACCTTGCCTTGTAAACAAAGTTAGCATGAGTCAGATCAACTGACAAAGTGTCTTCTTGGGTCCTTTTGATTGTTCATTGGGATTTCTTGTGAGTGGGATTATGCCCAGTAAATTAAACAGAATGAAGTGGGTTCTATTGCCCAAATTGCCAAGGGGGTCTGGGGTATCATGACCATACCTCACTACCTCATATTAAAACCCACTCCCCTTGTTCTCCTAAAGGTATAATAAACATTTTTTGCAAATTTCCTGATTGGAAAACAATGTATTCAGACATGAGTGACCCCAAGGAAGCAGATTTGCAACCCTGTTATCTCAATTAAAGACACCTTATTTCCACCCTTTTGAGTTTGATTTATTTCAGGACTAGACAAACATAAGGCTGGCATTAATCAAAGTCATTTAGAAATGAATACCTCCCTCCCCCCTTTAGAGCCAATAAACAGCTAACTTTCTTGTTATAAATACAATCTGGTAGTATTTGGTTTTATTCAAACTTGTGAACATAGTAAATACTTAAGAATAAAAATATTTGAAGCATGTGACTGAGGTTTCCAATGTGTTCTTCTGGCAAGGTTATAATCTGTCCTAAAGAGAATATATTATAAAAGGAATTAATACTTTGAATACACACAAACATGTATATGCATATAAATGTATACACATATGTATCTATATACATGCATATACATACATACATACACACATGCATGCATGCATACATATACACCTCCAGGTATGTGTGTATAATTCTCACGTGGAAAAGTTGGATGATAAGGGAGCTCCTAGAGATCAGGAAATTACTAGTTGCCACTTAGTACAAATCATTATGAGCATAAGCTTTTCTTCTGTGGGTGCTGCTATGGGAGAAATATCTCCTTTTTGAGTTCATTTGGTAGGTAACTGCTGCCAAGATATATCTATCATAACAGAAATTATAGAATAAAAACCTAGGTTTTATTATGCAAAAACACTGATTCAAAGAGGTAGAAATACAGTTTCTGAACAAAAATTAGGGATCTAAAGTGATTTTCTTGGCAAAATCATGCAAGATTAACACAGAAATATTTAATTTATGTATTTCAGTTCTATATTTTTAGGCTATATAATTTTTCTAAAAAAAATTCATAATGCCATGCTTTCTTCAATTTGATAAAATGAAAAAACTTAGTCATCCAGAGTCATCATCTCATACATCCCCTAAGAAAACAAACTTTGTTAAACAGACTCTATGGGCAAAGAAAGTCAGATTACAGATTAAACACTGAGTCTGCAAAATCCTCCACTTTTAAAATTGTAAGGCTATATTTTAAATGGACTAATGAGAAGAAGGGATTTACAAGTCATAAAGACTTGAAATTAAGGAAATTCTTCCACAAATAAAATATTTTTGGAATGCTTTAAAAATTTTGTTCTTTCTTCCTCTTTGGTTTTTAAATCTCTGGAACTTCAAAGGTTTTCCCTTAAAAAATATTATTCTGAGTTAGTTTTTGCTCACGTAAGATTAATATTATGCTGAGACAAGCTTTTAGATAACCAAAAATTGCAAGAAGAGAAGCCCTGAATAATAAAAAATTAATAAAAGTAAATAAAAATTAAAAATTCCCATAACAGTGCTAAAGGGATAAAGGGAAGACATCAGTATCAAAATATTCAGCGAGCAACCCTTTGCAGATTTAAATTAAGAAGAAGGATGATTCTTCTTTAGACACACAGAAAAACTCTTTTTTTCTTTGAAATCTGGTTGTTCTGTGGGTTTAATCCCTCTTGATTTTGGAATAAAGATATTCATGGGCAAAAGTAGATGACAGTAATGGTACAGAGGCAGGAAAGAGAATACCAAGTTCAGGGAACATTAAAGAAGGTAAATTTATTTAGAATATAGTATACATAAGGAGGTATAGAATGAAACAAACCTTGAAAGGTAAGCTTGTATTACACTATATAGGTATTTAAGTGTTAAACTGATGAGTTTGTATGTAATCCTAAAGGCCAAAGTATCTTGTGAAATGTTCTTGAGTAGGGTAATGAAATGGTCAAATTCATGCTTTTGGCAGGCTATTTTGGCAAAGTGTTAAAAGGGTAGCTCAGAGAAAGGAGAAACTGAAATCTTTGTCTACTGCTGTAATTGTCCAGGCAAAAGGTGATGAAGGCCTGAAGTACGATAGTGGCTAGATGTGTTGGTAGGATACAGAGAGAGAAAGGCAACAAGGTGAGAGAAATTGTGAAGGTAGAATCTACAAGATTTGTCATCTTTTAGCTGTGGAAGTAAGAAAGTGAGAAAAGCTGAACCAGAGTGACCAACCAGAAGGATGCTGGTGACCTCAACTGAAAAAGAAAGGTTGGCAGGTGTGTGTTAGAGTCTGCTTTAGACCAGTTCAGTTTCACCTAGTATGAATGTCCAACATTTAGTTGGTCATGATGTACTGGAATTCAGGAGACAAAATAGGACATGATATAAAGATTTAAGAGACATATAAAAACTTGATAATAAACCCATGGAAGCTAATGAAAACACCGAAAGAGAGGTATTAAGACAAGAGAGAATGTAGTCAATAGTTAGTACTTGAATGATGGACCAGCAAAAACGTCTGAGGAGTGGTTGGATAGGGAAAAGAACCAGGAAAACAGTATCAAGAAAGTGGAGTGAAGAAAGACTATTTGAAAAAGGAAAAGGTAGAAAACTGTGTACTGAAAACGCTTCAGAGACTCCAAGAAACGTGACAAAGTTATCTTTCTCCATTCCCCCTTTTGTTTAGGTGAAAACCATTTTGTTTAGATTGTCAGGACACTGGGGAAAATACATCCTTAGCAGACCCACATATTCCTTCCTCATCTGAAGCCATTCTGCTATGATAAATGATGATAATACAACCTGTCAGCTTAGAAATTAAACTAACATGTTTGTATCCCCCCCCCAAGATTTTATGATATTTTATGCTTTCTAGATCCCCTTGGGCAATGTCAAGGATGTCAACATGGATCGCAAGAAGTGGGGACTAGTCACCTATTTCAAAAAGTATTGCGATTTTCTGTTGCATTCTGTTTACATGCCCAGGGGAAAAAGACACACACACAACAACAGAGCTATTTATTATTGCTACACATTTAAACAAACACCCACCATACCCACAAAATGAATCATTAAACACTACTATCCTTTAGTTCATTTTCTGACTCTTATAATTTGATCTCTTAATAGGTAGAATGTTCAGATTCCCTTCAGTTTTCCTTAGAGGATAAAAAGTTACCCCCTTTTAGCAAGCTCCTTCAATGAAATTCTTTCATTCTTTCCACTATCATCTGCTTCCTTTACTTATTAAAGGAACCACATTAAATAAAATTTAACCTTTCTGTAGTGAATTTGTGACACCCTTATAAACATCTGTCATTGACTATATTGTAACACTATGCCATGGAAAAGTGTATGAAAGAATGTTTGCTGTTATACTGAATGTCCCTGAGTTTTTCGCTCCACTCTTTCTGCATCTACTTTAATATTTTTCTTCAACTTTAACTTCTGTGTCAACATATAATACCTTGATTTCTCTTTGACATTAATTTGCTGCTTTAGTCCGTTTTAATTCACTGTCTTTTAAATAGAAGCACATAAAACTGAATTAGGAAGGGTTTATGGTCTTCTATTTTACAGTTAAATACATAGCTTTACTAATGCTTAGGCTTTGTGACATCTGCTTTGGCAACTCAAAAGACTTTTTCATTTACTTCTAAGGCAGAGCCATAATTAAGAATGATAAAGTAATGAATGGAGTTTGGTAGGGAATGAAGAAGACTATGCTTTCTTGTCAGATATAGTAATTCGTGATTACAGACTAGCCCATTCTCCATAGAATTTGACACCAGCTCTGAAAAGGGAGTAGAATTTAAGAAGCAGCAAGTAGTAGTAGGAACGATGATTAAGGGGAGCAGAATCAGGACAGAGGACTTTGGCAGAGATCAATGTGTAATAGGATAACACATCAGACTCCTACTGCATTAAGTTCACCCCATTTGCTATAGTTGGTTTAGTCAAATTGTATGTTGATGCCCACTCTGGTTTTCCCACTGAAGTAGGAAACTTATTTCTAGATTTATTTACATTTTTTCAGAGAGGTGAGATTGATGGAAGCTCATTTGACTGATAATTGAGGTGATGCTTTACTGAAAAATCACTGACCTTAAAAAAAGTCTTCTATTTAAAAAAAATTCATATGCACTGTTTCATAGAAACAATATTTTAAATGATACTTACTTAGGCGGCCAACCCAGATCACAGAAGCTCTTCCTTATCTACTTAAAGTAGTTTAATACCCAGTCTGTCAATTATTTTTTTTTTGCTTTTTGGAGGGCAGTTGGGGTTAAGTGACTTGCCCAAGGTCACATGGCTAGTTTTTGGGTTAAGTTTTTGGGGTCGGATTTGATCTCAGGTCCTCCTGACTCTAGGGTTGGTGCTCTATTTACTGCACCACCTAGCCACCCAATAACTTTTCTTTATAAATTTTAATTCAATATTATTGTTTTTCTTTTTTATTTAATGATTAGCATTTTAATAATACTGTTTTCAACCTTTTGTTTTTCTCTGAAAATGGCAAGGATTGCAGCGTCTGTCTTTACTTTAGTTTTGGAGGTATGTTAAAAGTGTAATTTGTTCTAATATCCCCAGTGACCTTGCAACGCCCGACTTCTACCTAGTATAGTAAGTACATATAAATTAATAATAGTTGAAAATAAAATTCAGAAGAGGAACTTAAAAGGCATGTACAAATTATCCCAAAGATCAAAGGAGCATAATTTGGAAACTATATCATATTTCAACTAAAAATTTAATCCTAAAATTTTGTGCTAAAATAGGGAAAGCTATCTAGACCTTGCTAGCAGGGACTTTTGGTCCTATGATACATAAATCTCAGATGAGCTTCAGACATCTTCTGTAGGACCAGCAGAACACAAAATTGTGATGTTATCTTTGAATTGAGGTGGATATGGTAACTTTAAAGTTTTGCTGACAACATTGAGGTGATGTGGATATTTTAATCAACTAACCCTAATTTGGCATGGATAAAGTTTAGTTCACTCTCCACCAAAAACGTATAAAAATGACACCATAAGTTCCTCCATCTCTATCTGGGTTAATGCTAATAACCGGTCTTTGGTTACCTATATTATGTTATATGATTTTCTTTCTCTCTATTCTCTTCCCCACCACTGCTTGCCTTCCTCTAAAATCCCATTCCTGTCACAACACTATCTGCCTTTTTACCCATCCCACCATCTGTGCCCTTTGTTTCTGTATGTTTTAATATTATTTGACCTTGTATCTTCTGGGAATTATTAAAGTGTGATTGAAGCATTACTTCACTGCCATTGTTGTCTTTCCTGTCAAGTACTTAAAGAATTAGGTGTGCCTGACTCCATTTCAGAATTCTATAATATTAATAAATAATTCAGGAAAACTAGTGAAACTGCTGCTCATCCATAGTGAAAATGACTGAAAGCAATATTGATGAAACTCTAGCTCTAAACTAAGATAGAAAAAACAAATAAATAAAAAAGATATATCTGTAGTGCTATTTGTAATATAGGTTTATTTTAATCAAGAAGAGGAAGTAGATTAGAAAGGGATTTCTAAGTACTTTTGAAAAAATTGGTGAGTTCTTTATTTAAAACTATCCGTATTTAGATGAGCAAAGGTCAAGGTTCTAAAGGTCAGAGAAAGAAACTAAATAATGTAAAGGAAGTATTCCACACCTTTATAACTTAATTGTATATGAAAAGGTCAATAAGGCACATTGGAATTATTCCTTGGACATTGGTTTTTGGAATAACTTTTCCACAGCCACTCATTTACTCAGAAGAGATGAAGATTAAGGAAATGTTTTGGAAAGTCAAATTAAAGAGAAGATTCTCCATGAGGGAAACCAGTTCTGCCTCAAGGAGAATAGTCAAGAAATAGAGGGTATGCTTTACATATCATATGCCTGGGAAGTGACACACTTCAGAGCCAAGATCCTAAGGGAGCGTAATTAGATTTTTTCTGCTAATCCTAGGCTAACAGTTTCTTTTTTTGTAATAGAGCATGGCAGCATCCATCTGAGCCTGAGGTTAGAGATGGAGGGCACAGTAGTGGTCCATTGAAGAAAAAAACACAGTGAGTTCAGTAAATCAACCCATCTAGCAAGGATAGCATGCCCTGTGGGAAAAGAATCTAGTAGCAGAGGTTCAATAATCAGAGATAACTTGTCCTGTGAAGAGTAACTTCAGGTAAGATATGCATCCAAGAGACCTCTTATTGGAACCCAGCCTAAACTAGGAGCAGAGTGACTAACCAAAGCATCACAGATACTACGTTCCATAGTGAACTCTGTAAAAACTCTTCAAAGACAGAGGATTCTGGGAAGATGATGGAGTAGGTCAGAAAATTCCAAGCCCTCAAGGTTTTCCCCCACAGAAGAGTTAAAATAGCACCTTAAGATGCACAAAGTGTGGGTGGAGATAAATAATAATAGGGACACAAACTAAGTCTTCCTGGGACCATTTGAGAAGATCAGAAGGAAAATTCTAGAGTGAGGTTTGGTCTCTGTGAAGTATAAACACCACCAGGCTGGGATCTGCTTCAACAACAATCAGTAAGCCCTGGGGTTAGTTTGTTTGAAAGACTACTTCATCCTCAGCAAAGGAACTTTTACCCTGGAAATAGTGAGAGGACTTGGTGCCTAAGCCCTAGAAGACTGAGGGAAGCTCTGCTGACAAGGAATGACGGACTCAGCTGTGCTCCAAAGAGTGGCGGGGCTGAGAAGGAACCTATAAATGGCCAGTGAGTGTGGAAGCAGTGGGGCAGAAAAAGCCTGGCTATGGGCACTTACTGGAAGTTTGGTTTCAGACTAAAGGGGTGTAATGTAATGCCAAAAGAAGGCAACATCCCAGGTTCAAAATACCAGCATAGGTGCTCTCTATTTTATTCAGTGACAAACCAAGAACAGAGAAGATCAAAACATGACATCATTCAAAATACAGCATTTACTAAGCGTGATTAAATAATCTCCAAGTACTACCCCACCCCAGGACCTTCCAATCATTCAATCAATTACAAAGTCTCTGTTCTAAATACTTCTCCACCCCTAGGCTATACCTTAATTAAGTCCACTACAAAGTCCCTCTTCTCAAATGGAGATTAGTTTCTAAACATAAGGTCAAAAGTTCCCCACCCCTGGATCACAATTGAATCTACCCCAGAGTTACATCAAGTTTAAACACAGCACTTAATACCCAAATGGAGGTCTTTTCTTCATCTTGATACGAGGCAAGTTCTCAGCAATCTTAGTTCCTGGGGAGACAAGGCTTAGCAAGGCCATAAGATAGATTGCCAGTCCCTTCATGAATTCATCCTCTGTCTGTAGAACAGTCCTAGAACCCCTGAACACATTAGCAAAGCCCTCTCCCAGGATTTCTGTAAACATACAACAAGAAAATCCTTCTTCAGGGCTTCTGAACCAACAGAAAGGCTCCCAGACCCCTGCAACAACAGCACTGTCCTTCACCAGTGGACAGTATTCATTCTGTCTGCAGGACAGTCTCCAGACCCCTGCAACAACAGTACTGTCCCTCACCAGTGGACAGTATTCACTCTCTGTCTGCAGGACAGTCTCAGGGCTTCTTAGCGAACAGCCAGGTTCCAGGACTTCTTCAACAAAAGGACTGTCTTTCACCAGTGGACAAATCTGGCAAAATAACATCAAAACAGACAGACAAAGTACCAGCAAAACAGCCATGTCTCCTCAGTCCTTGGCAGCTCAGGGGGCAGGTCTCAAAAGTCCAGGGCAATTCGAAGCGGCCACCAGCAATTCTCTTAGTCTCTCTCTCTCCACGAGGTGCTGCTTCCAAAAAGATCTTGCGCCTCTCTCTAGTGTCTCTCCAAATATACATCACCAGCTCCTCCCAGTTCAGGACTTTCTTTTCACATCAACAAGCCCATCCCACAGGTGGGATTAACAAACTCTGGGTTTTAACACAATCAATTTGAAAACCAAGCCAATACAGGGGAATCTTTAATTGCCATTACTATCACAAGGGGAAAACTAAAGCTCTGGGGTAAGAGGCACCATTTCCTGTACCACAGGGTGGTTACAAAAATTAAAATATAACTACAAAAATGCCCAGGCAAAGGAGAAAGAATCCAACCATAAAAAGCTACTATGGGAACAGAGATGATCAGGGTTCATCTTCAGAGAAAGATATTGAAGTAAAGAAACCCCCAAAGAATAAGTTCAAATGAACACCTGACCCAAAAAAGAAATCCACAGAAGATCTTTAAAAAAGACTTTAACAATCAAGTGACAGAAAATGGGGGAAAAGCTAAAATAAAAACCCAGAATCATCAAAGAAAAACAAGAAGGGCATGAAAGGAAAGTCAACCAATTAGGAAAGGAGATCCAGAATCTTAAGGAAGAAAATGACATCTTAAAAATTAGAATTGGGCTAAGTGAAGCCAGCAAAATTATAAGAAATCCAAAAGTAATTAACAAAACATGAATAATGAAAAAATGGAAAAGAAAGTGAAGCATCTTAAAGGGAAAACAATAAATTTGAAGAATAAATCAATAAGAGAATATATAAAAATAATTGGAATAATTGAAAGTTATGATCAAAAAAGAATCTTGATACAATAATTCAAGAAATAATTAAAGCAAATTGTCCTGAAGTATTACAACAAGGAGGGAAAGTAGAAATAGAAAAAATCCATCAGTCACCACTTAAAAGATATCATAAGAGGAAAATTCATAGGAATATCATACTCAATTTTGAAACCCCCAGCTCAAGGAAAAAATATTAAAACCATTAAGATTAAAATAATTTAACTATGATGGTGCCACAATTAGAATTATAGAAGACCTAGCAGCAGAGACATTAAAGGGCTGCAGGTCTTGGATCACAACATATTGAAGAGTAAAAGAACTGGGGCTCTGGCCAAAAATGTCATAATACCCTGCAAAGTTAAGTATTTTCCTGCATGTAAAACAAATGGACATTTGATAATCTCTCAGACTTTCAAGACTTAAAAAAAATCCTGTACTTAATAGAAGATTTTACATACAGGAACCAAGAGAAATATAAGGCACATAACAAAGACTGATTACAAGGGATCCCTAAGGACAGACTGTTTACTTTTTATATTGTAAAATATAAAATGTATATCTAACATTCTTATTAATAATTGGGTAGTTCATAAGAAAGATTGGGGTAAATCTGAATATCATATGAATTTAAAAAATAAAACCATTTAGGAACAACTAAAAAGTGTAATTATTTTATACAAATGAGGTGCAAGAGGAAGAATTGATACTTAAGAATTGAATGGGGAATGAACTGGTAATTCTGGTAACCTGCTCTCATCAGGAATGGGTTTAAGAGGGAACAATATGTTTTGAAGAGTATAAAGGTCTTCAAAATTCAGAAGATATCAAACAGTAAGGTCATAAGGAAGGAGAAAGAGGACAAGGGAGGGATCTTTAGCGGGGAGTGTAAGGAAGAAGGCAAAATAGGGGTATGGAAGGATGTTTTGATTTATGGGAATGGGAGGATGGGGGGGATCCTTGAAAAAGGGTGGGCAAGTAATAAGAGGGCAAGGTAGTGGGTAGAAGTGGAGTAGAGGAGGCAGGAGGGATAAGGAACATGAGATATGAACAGAAATAAAAATGAAGATCAGGAGTAGAATATATATGGGAAAGTGTATGTCTATATATGTATATGTGTATGTATATGTCTATAGCTATAGAGAAACATATCTAAACTTCATTGTAGTCTTCTGCAGGGTGGTGGTAAGAGGGATAAAAAGGACAAAGTAAAAAAGTGAACTGCATAGAAAAAAAGGAAACTTAATAGGAAGCAAAGAAAAGATAATTCTCAACAAAATGTGTATTATTATTATTATTTGCTTTTTGGAGGGCAATTGGGGTTAAGTGACTTGCCCAAGGTCACATGGCTAGTTTTTGTGTTAAGTGTTTGGGGTTTGCTCTATTCACTGTGCCACATAGCTGCCTGCAAAATGTGTATTATTATCATACAGGTTTACTTGAAATGAAAATGTATTGTTACTTATTTTGAATCCTCTCATGTTCTGCTATTCACACAGCATGTTTTGTTTTTCTTTCCGTAGATTTGAGCTTCAATATTTAAATTTATGAAGTTTTTTGTTTCTTTTTTCTATTCTGTATTTTTATCCTGCCTCTTCAGTCTTAAAAAAAAACTCTTCAAAGAGAGAAAGAGTATTAAGACTTTGCCGTTACACAGTTTTGAGTTGCCTTGGCTACGTGTGGTTCTTATATGTACGTCTCACTCCCATTTTAGTCGTTTTGTCTGGGATCATTCTTGCCCATATAAATATACTCACTCAGTAGTTCACCACAAAATATAAGGATAACATTTTGTAACTGCTGTTCTTTCCATACCACTTGATTAAGCGCATATACTGACAGACAATTGGATCTTTTTGCTGTTTATTACTTGGAAACACATTGACAGAGACTTGTAAGCAGAACTACCTTTAGTATCTGAGGTATTGGCAATCCCTATAAGGAATAACAATTTGAAACTTTTGTTTTGAAAGTTTGTTTTGTTTTATAAAGCAAATTAAGTAGAGGGAAGAGAGAAAATGGGAAGTATAGAGAAAAAAAAAAGGAGATGAGGGATGAACAGAAATTTTCCTGAAGTAACCAGAGAAGAGGGGGAAAAAAATCATGAGGGAGGGATTTATATAGGATGAGTGCATGTGTGTGTGTGTGTGTGTGTGTGTGTGTATGTGTGTGTGTGTATAAGAGATTTTCACAGTTAGAATAAAGTGAACTGCCAGTATTGAAAGCCAGGAAGAAATATGAGTTTGGCCTATGCATGATTCTCTTGAGAGGAAAGGAAAGCAGTGAGAAAAAACTTTTTTGTCATCCTGCTAAACTATGGGCAGCTAGGTTGCTGCCATGAGTAATCTCAGGAAGGTGAGATAGCAGCAGGGCAGCATTCAGACAACCTCTCTATGAATGCACAAGTTTGCTTTTCCCAGATCTTCAATTTAAGGGTGAGACCAAGGGTAGCCATCTCATTATTTCCTACCCAGCTGCAGGTTTTCATCATGCCACTGAACTAGGTTCCTTTCCTCCACTATCTTCCTTTTCATCTTCTTTGTATTTGACTTCTCACATTAGATTGTAAGCTCCTTGAGGGTAAGACCTGTCCTTTCCTTTTCTTTATATTTCTACTGCAAAAGTGTCTGATATGTAATAGGTGCTTGTTAATTAATCATTTTCAGTTGTGTGCCAACTCTTTGTGCTCTCTTTTAGAGTTTTCTTTGCAAAGATCCTGGAGTAGTTTGACATTTCTTTCTACATATCATTTTATACAAGAGGAAACAAAAGTAAGCAGGATTAAGTGACTTCCTTGTGGTCACACATCTAGTAAGAGTCAGGTCACATTTGAATTAAGGAAGAAGCATCTTCCTGGCTCCAGGGCTAGCACTCTGTCCATTAAGCTACTTAGCTGCCCTAAAATGGTATGTAAATATTACTTATAATTATTAGGACCATTTGAAGGTTTGTTTAGTCACTTTTCAGTTGTTTCTGATTCTATGTGACCCCATTTGGGATTTTCTTGGCAAAGATACTGGAATGGTTTGTCATTTATTTTTCTGACTCATTTTACCAATGAGGAGCTGAGGCAAATAGGGTAAAGTTATTTGCCTAGAGTCACACAACTAGTAAGTATTTGAAGTCAGATTTGAACTTAGGAAGATATTCATAACTCCAGGTCCAGTTCTCAGTCCAGGGTACCATTTGCTCAGAAAATGTTTACTGACTGACTGACCTGTATTATATTTGTTTCTTCGAAGTCAATTTAGCAAACATCTGTCAGGCACCTACTAAATAGAGAGAACTATCAGCTTCTAAATTACTAAAATTCAAATATCATAAAGACATGTTTGATATTTTTACTCAAGGTAATTTAGTTCCTGTTTTAAAAATAAGCATAATAAAAAATTTAAAAAATTGAGAACATAAGAGAGGTAGAAAGTATTATTCAAATTACAAGAAAAGAAAGGCCATTTCTGATAGAGGCAAGGTAATAGGAGACCCCGTGGAGGAGGTGACACTTTTGAGAGAGAGCAGATTCATCTACAACAAATAAATCTAGATTTTTAAAAATAAGAAATGATTTCATAAATATACTTTTTTCTGTGTGTAAAATGAATGTTATTCGTAAAACTGATTATAAAAACCACAATGGAACTTGTGTAAGCTCAGTCATTTTAAATTTGCTGAGGATTATATTTGTCACATGAACATCTACAAATAATTGTGATCGGAAACCTTTGTTATCCTTGGCAGGATCCATTATCACTAAACTTACTGATAATTTGATTAATCAATTAACAAGCATTTTTTTGAGGGGGGGAAGGTACGACAATTGGGGTTAAATGACTTGACTAAGGTCACATAGTTTTTTGTGTTAAGTATCTGAGGCTGAATTTGAACTCAGGTTCCTGACTCCAGGACTGGTGCTCTATTCACTGTGCCATGTAGCTGCCCATTAACAAGAATCTATTAAACCTCTTTTGTGTGTTAAGGATTGTGCTATGAGTTTTGGAAACATACATAAAAAGTACAACAATCTTTGCTCCCAAGGATTTTACATTCTATTTTTGAAAACAAATTTGTATTAAGAATAGCTGGTATTTATAGAATACTTTAAGGTTTCCAAACTACTTTACAATTATTATCCCATTTTATCCCCACCATCCTGGGAAGAGGGGCTCTTAATATTGCCATTTTACAAATAAGGAAACTGAGCAAACAGTGACTGAGTCACTTGCCCAGGTTCACAAAGCTAGAAAGGAGACTAGATCTGATGTCAGGTCCTCCTGACTTCAGTGGACCATGTTCTAGTTACTAAGCCATCTAGTTGTTACTAAGTCACAGGTAATATTTATATAGTGCTTTAACAATTGCAAAGTATTATATATATATACATATATATATATATGATTTTGTTATGTGCATGCACACACATATAAGTATGTGAACAATGCACATAAAACTATATGTATATTTTGTGTATATACATTTATACATATTACAATATATGTATCTTGTGCATCTATAGTACTTGCTCCAGAGTTCCTCTCCTAATTCCCACTTTAAATAGAGAAGCGGATTCCCTGAGGGCACCAAATATACCCTCCCTTCCTTGTTTTAGTGGTATATTTTTTCTAATATTATAGAATACAGGTTCATAGATATCCTTTTCTCTCCTCTGACAGTATTACCTCTCTCATATAGACTCTCTTCAACTCATGTCTAGATTATTACAACAGTTATTTTGATTGGGCTGTCTACCATAAGTCTATCCCAAAAGTCTCTTTCTCTTTCTAAAGTCTACCCTTCAACTCTGATATCAAATTAGACTTCCTGAAGTTCAGGTCCACAAACACACATGTATATGTGTCCATCAATTTTCTATATGTACACACACGTACACATATGTTTTACACATATGTATGAACACAACATACATACACACATATATTCATGTAATAACCCTGAAGTAGATGAGAATGGCTATCTCTATTGTACAGAAGATGCTTTATTCTGTATTTGTTTATTTACAAGTCATTGTAATATCTTCACCTGAAGTAAAAGATCGTTTAAACCAGAATGATAAAATGTGAGTTTTCAGAATCAGCCTGGCAAGAAGGATTTTGTTTCCTCTTGTTCTGACACAGATCTTGTAATTAAAAAAAAATCTTCCCTGCTCTAGCTGTGTAGAGCTGTGAATCAAATTATCTTACCCCCTTTCTAACAAAGTCTACTAAATTATTAAAGAAAAAAATTATATATTTTCAAACATTTTAATAGTAATAAATGCATCCAACCTTTGAGTCTTTGAAGATGAGAAAGAAGGTAATTTATAAGCTTGACCATTAATCTCTAGGCTTTCATGTCAGCTTTACAATAGACCCCTCTCTGCTCAGGGAGAAGATGCAGCTCAGAACTGTTGCAAGCATGGGTCCTAAGATCCATCACACATTCATTAAATTACTTCTGTAACTCAACTCTCCCTCCCCACCATCTCTTATAATTAGAAAGAATGTTAATTAAGGATTTAGAAACAGGTACAGGTTGAAAAGATATTCTTCCCACTCTAGCTCAATTCTTGCTCTCCTCAAGCAACCTCATGCTTCATCATGTCCAAATACAAACATGTTGCTAGGGACATGTGCACAGACACAGAAGCAGTCATACACACAGATATGCACACATACACACCCCTACACTTTAAGTAATGAAGGACAAAGCTGGGGACCATGATTACATGGCAACTTAGCCAGATCTCTCTACGATTTCCTTAATTTGACTATAATTTTTTTTTAACTTCAACGAGTTCAATGACAGCATACTCATTTTAGAGAATTGGGATATGAAGAGGAAAGACAGAATAAAGTGATTTTTTTCTTCTTTCTGTAGTTTCAGGAGCATACTGTTATGAGAATAAAGGAAAAGAACCTATTGTATAAACTCTAGCAAGTGGCATAACCTTCTGTCTTTAGTTATATGATACATTAAGAAGAATAAATAATAACCAGTCCAAGAAATAAGTTTTCATTTAGCTACATTCCAAGGACAGAAAGGAAGGGAATAGCTGCATAATTCTGTAATGGCTGATTCCTGTCATTTCAGCAAATAATACAGGCATTTTTGAATGCTGAGATATACCAAGGGAAATATCCGTAGGATGATCTATTTTAAAAATTAGGTTTTACTAGTAATAAGTTCTGTGGAGCACACAGATCAGGAAAAAAAATCTATTGGAAGAGAAATTATTTTCATAAGTCAAATACAATAAATATATAACCAAACAAGGTTTGTGATTAATCCAATCACGGTAATAATTACTGTTGTTGTTTTTTTGTTATTGAATAAAACAAAACATTTAGAAATGGGGAATATGTGCACAGGGTGCATCAGACTTTTCCTAGTTGTATTGATCAATTGGATCAACTAATTAATTAAGGATTCACAAAAGAAAATAGCATATATATGGTTTTGAATCTCATTTCATGTCATGGGGTACATTTTACCAATATTTTAAATGGAGTTGCCTGGGGCATTGTAAATTTAAATAACCTTTACCAAGATCACAGAGCAATAATGTACACGTCTTCCTGACAACCGGGTCAATCCTCTACCGACTCTACCAGGTTGTAAATACTATTATGAATGAAAATAATGAGTGGTACAATATGTAATTATATTTTCATCTTTTAACACAAATTTCATTCTTATATTTTGTGTACTCCCTCATTCTTTTTTAAAAAATATATTTATATTTAATTTTCAACATTCGTTTTCAGAACATTTTGAGTTACAATTTTTTCTCTCCCTCTCTTTCCCCTAACCCCCACCCCAGAATAGCAAGCCTACTGAATATCCCTTTCCCCAATCTGTTCTTTTTTATATCCTTCCCCTTCACCTCCCTAACTTTCTAGTAGGGCAAGATGGGTTTCTATACCCTAGTACCTGTATATCTTATTTACCAGTTGTATATAAACAATCAATTTTTAACATTTGTTTTTAAAACTTTGAGATCCAATTTGTTTTCCCTTCTTCCCTGATCACCAACCCCCCACTGGGAAGATAAGCAATTCAATTTAGATTGTACATGTGTATTTACCCAAATCATTTCCATAGTAGTTACATTGTGAAAGGCTAACAATATTTCTCTCCATCCTGTCCTGCCCCCCCCTTTTTCTATTTTCTCCTTTAATCCTATCCCTTTTCAAATATGTTTGCTGCTAACTACCCTCTTCCCCAATCTGCCCTCTCTTCTATTCTAACCCCTATTATCCCCTACCCCCCTACTTTAGTGTAGGGTAAGATACCTAATTGAGTGTGTATGTTATTCCATCCTTAGGCCAAAGTCATTGAGAATCAGGTTGACGCATTCCCTTTCACCTTCCTGCTCTTCCCCTCCATTGTAACAGTTTTCTCTTTCCTCTTTTATATGAGATAATTTACCCTAAACTATCCCTCCCTTTCTTCTTCTCCCAATAAATTCCTCTCTCACCTCTTAATTTAATTTTTTAAAATATAATTCCTTCATATTCACCTCATCCTGTTCCCTCCATCTATATATACATGAACATACAAATGCCCATATCCACATATATATTTATATACACATACATCCTCCTATACATACATCTATATATTCTCTTCAGCTTTCCTCATGCTGAGAAAAGTTTTATGAGTTACAATTATCATTTTTCCATGCAGGCATGTAAATAATTTGATTTTAATAAGTTCCTTATGATTTCTTTTTCCTGTTTACCTTCTTATGTTTCTCTTGCTCGTTGTATTTTAAGTCAAATTTTCTGTTCAGCTCGGTTTTTTTCATCAAGAAATGCTTGAAAGGGGGGCGGCCAGGTAGCACAGCAAGTAAGAGCACCGGCTCCAGTGTTGAGAAGACCTGGAGATCGAATCCCGGGCTCAGACGCTGAGCACCCACCCAGAAACACCTGGCCGTGTAACCTTGAGCAAGTTACTTAACCCCAATTGCTTAGGGGCGGCCAGGTGGCTCAGCGAGTAAGAGCACTGGTTCCAGTGTTGGGACGACCTGGAGATCGAATCCCGGGCTCAGACACTCAGCACCACACCCAGAAATAACTGGCTGTGTAACCTTGAGCAAGTTACTTAACCCCAATTACTTTAAAAAAAAAAAGAAATGCTTGAAAGTCCTATATTTAATTGTATGACCCAATTTTTCCCTGCAGCATTATAATCAGTTTTGCTGATTTGATTTGATTCTTGGTTTTAGTGCTAGCTCCTTTGATCTCTGAAGTATCATATTCCAAGCACTTCAATCCCTTAATGTAGAAGCTGCTAGGTCTTGTGTTATCCTGATTGTGTTTCCACAATACTGAAATTGTTTCTTCCTGACTACTTGCAGTATTTTCTTCTTGACATGGGAACTCTGGAATTTGCCTATAAAATTTCTAGGAGTTTTCTGTTGAGGATCTTTTTCAAGAGGCAATCAGTGAATTCTTTCAATTTCTATTTTGCCCTCTGCTTCTAGAATATCACAGCAATTTTATGTGATAATATTTTGAAAGGTGGTGTCCAGACTCTCTTTTTGGTCATGGCGCTCAGGTAGACCAGTAATTTTTAAATTATCTCTCCTGGATCCATTTTCCAGGCCAGTTATTTTTTCAATGAGATATTTCATATTACCTTCTATGTTTTCATTAGTTTGGAACTGTTTTTTAGTACCTTGATTTCTACTGAAGTCATTAGCTTGCAATTGCTCCAGTCTAGTTTTGAAGGAGTTATTCCCTTCAGTGACTTTTTGAAATTCTTCTTCTATCTGGCAAATTCAGCTTTTTAAAGCATTCTTCTCTCCATTGGCTTTTTGGGCCTCTTTTGTCATTTGAATTAGTCTATTTTTTAAGGTGTTATTTTATTCAGTGTGTTTTTGAGTCTCCTTTAGCAGGCTGTTGACTATCTTTTCATGATTTTCTTGCATCATTCTCATTTCCCTTCCCAATTTTTCCTCTGCTTCTCTTACTTGATTTTCAAATCATTCTTGAGCTCCTTCATGGCCTGTAATGAGTTCATAGTTTTCTTGGAGGCTTTTGATGCAAGAGGTCTGACTTAGCTGTCTTCCTCCCACTCCATGCCTTGATTATTTTTGTACCCCCAAAAGATCCTTTCATCTGTTTGTGCATCTGTTGCTTGCTTCTATTGGCAGCCAATTACTTGACTTTTGAGTTCTTTGCCACAGTAGACCTCTGCTTCCAGATTGCAGAGAGCTATGTCTCTAATTGCTGGGGTTTTTGCAGCTACCAGAGCTATTAGATGGGCACCCTTTCTGCAGCCCCCACACACTCTGACTCACTGGTTACACACCCCAGGACTACCGCCCAAGGCCGTGTTCCAGATCCTAGCAGGTAAAAGCAAGAACAATTATCCTCTTAATGGTAACTTGGTTCCCCTACAATCTCCAGGCCAAGACCTCTGGAAGCACCCACACAGCAGGGGCAGCAGCCTGTGCACCTCCTCCACTTTTCAGCCCAAGGGAGTAGCAGGCAACCACACTCTCCCTTTTGCCACAAAGTTCCACACAGACCTTTTACTCTGTCTTTGGCGTTTATGGATTGAGATACCTGGAAAACACCACAGCTGCTGGTGATTTACTCTTATGGAGTCTCCTCCAGGCGTGGCTGGTCAGGGCCACCCTGGGGCTAAAACCATGGCTCAGTCAGGACTGTGCTTGGCTCTCAGCATGCTGTGATGGACCCTTTCTGCCAGCCTTCCAGGCTTCCTTCTGTGGGAGATTTGTTTCTCTCTCTCACTTTGTGGCATCTGTAGCTCTAAAGTTTGTTTAGAGTCATTTTTTACATGTCTTGGAGGAGGTGGAGGCTGGAGCCATGTGGAAGTCCTGTTTCTACTCTGCTATCTTGGCTTTGTCCCCCTACTCTCTCATTCTGAATTAATCTACTCCTTATGATAAGACACCTATTCCCTTAATTCCTTTCTCTTTTTAATATATCATTCTTTCTTTTTTTCTCTGTCCCTCTCTTCAGTACTATTGTTGTTTTGAAATATCCTCTTTGTTCATCTCCAACAAATTCTTTTTTTGGTACCTCCCCCCCCTTTCATTACCTTAGGTTAAAGCAAAATCCCAGGCCCCAAACTAGGGACCCTAGATGAAATTGAGTCCGATCTCAGATTACAAAAGCATTTCTTTTCTGAGAATAGCCTGAAGAAGAAATTCCCAAAATAGGTGAGAGAGAGACAGAGAGAGGGAGGGAGGGATATAGAGAGGGAGAGACGGAGAGGGAGAGTTCTCAGCTGCTCAAAGGAGGTATTGGGTATATACTTTCTAGAGGCATTTTAATAAAAGAGAAGGAATCTATGGAAGCAATAAGCCAGGAAGCAGAATTTTTTTTAGAAAGGCCTAAGCAAGGTCATGAGTTTGAAGTTGCTATTAAAAATTGACCTAAAGGGTCAAGTTTTTGTGATTTCTGACTTCAAAAACATCTCCAAATTTGGCTAATGTTCACTCTCAAGGGGGTCACTGTTATGTCAAGTAACTCTGACCCTCAGAAAACCTTACAACTGCCTGGTTGTTGGGGGACTTCATTGTCCTCCTCTCCTGTGAAGAAGGGAAATTCAAACATATACAACAGTCTTTATAGAATCCAGGTTCACACTAAGCATCCTCATTAATTCTCTTTGTTTTCTATATATTGAACTTGCATACTTTTATTTATGGCACATATATTTAATGGATAGCTATGTAATACAATAATGTTCTAGGCCTAGAATCAGAAGACCTATCTTCCTGAGTTCAAATATGACTTCAGACACTTATCAAGTCTATGACCCTGGTCAAGTCACTTAATCTTGTTTGCTTCAGTTTCCTCACCTATAAAATGAGGCAAAGAAGGGCAAGGCACTCCAGTATCTTAAAAAAATAAGAAACCGGGAGCCAAGATGGCAGAGTAGAAGCACAACCTTCCCGCAGCTCCAGCTTCCACCTTCCCCAATCCATGTAAAAAGGGGACTCTAAACGAACTTTGGAGCTGCAGAACCCACAAAATGACACAGAGAAGCTAACCTCCAGCTGAGGACAGCCTGGCAGGCCGGCAGGAATCTGCCAGCACAGTGCTCTGGGACCCGAGCCCAGCCCCACGCCAAGGCTTTAGCCCTAGGGCAGGCCTGACCAGCCGCCAGCAGAGGGACTCCAGATCAGCAGCAGCTGTGGCCGTTTCCAGATTTATCAATACAAGGTGAGAGGCCAGTGCAGTCTGGACTTTGGGACCAGTAAGTGGGAGTGCGTTGCTTTTACCCCTGGGGGAGAAACCGCTGAGACGCCGACATAGCCAGCCAGTGCCATGTGGCGACTTCAGCTCCTGGCCTGCAGAGTGTAGGGGGACCAAGCATCAGACTGAGGGGTAATCGCTCTTGCTTTAACCTACTTGGGACGAAAACTCCCCTGTCTGGTGGCAGAGTCCTACTGTGGCAAAAAGCCCAAAAGTAAAATAACTGAGAGGCAAAATGAGCAGGCAAAGGAAACAAAGCAGACAGAAGATTCCAACATTACACTACTATTTTGGGGACAAGAAGGAGCAAGGCATGGAACAGGAGGAAAACAGTGAATTCAGAACTCCTGCACCAAAAGCTTCAAAGGAAAATACAAGCTGGTTACAGGCTATAGAGGACCTTAAGAAGCAGATAAGAGAAGTGGAGGAAAAATTGGGAAGAGAAATGAGAACAATGCAAGACAATTATGAAATGAGAGTCAACAGCCTGACTGAAGAAAATAATACCTTAAAAAACAGACTGACTCAAATGGCAAAGGAAGCTCAAAAAGGCAATGAGGAGAAGAATGCCTTAAAAAGTTGAATTTGCCAAATGGAAAAAGAATATCAAAAGCTCAATGAGGAAAATCATTGCTTCAGAATTAGATTGGAGCAAATGGAAGCTAATGACTTTATGAGAAATCAAGATGCTGTTAAACAGATCCAAACAAATGAAAAAATAGAAGGCAATGTGAAATATCTCATGAGAAAAACCACTGACCTGGAAAATAGATCCAGGAGAGATAATTTAAAAATTATTGAACTACCTGAAAGCCATGACCAAAGTAAGAACCTAGAAAGCATCCTCCAGGAAGTTCTCAAAGAAAACTGCCCTGATGTTTTAGTATCAGAGGGCAAAATAGAGGTTGAAAGAATCCACCGATCACCTCCTGAAAAAGATCCCAAAAAGAAAACTCCTAGGAATATTATACCCAGATTCTGGAATTCCCAGATTAAGGAGAAAACATTACAAGCAGCCAGGAAGAAACAATTTGAATATTGTGGAAACACAATCAGAATGACCCAGGATCTGGCAGCTTCTACACTGAGTGATCAAAGGCCTTGGAATGTGATATTCCGGAGGTCAAGGGAGCTGGGACTAAAACCAAGAGTCACCTACCCAGCAAAACTGAGTATCACGTTTCAGGGGAAAATATGGTCATTCAGTGGAATAGAGGACTTTCAAGCATTCTTGCCGAAAAAACCAGAGTTGAATAGAAAATTTGACATTCAGATACAAGAAGCAGGAGAAGCATGAGAAGGTAAACAGGGAAAGGAAATCATAAGGAACTTATCAAAGTTGAACTATTAACATTACTAGATGGAAAAACAATAATTGTATTTTATGAAACTTTTCTCAGTAGTTGAAGGGATTAGGAATATATATATATATATATATATATATATGTCTATATATGAGGATATATGGGCATATGAATACATATGTGAATGTGTGTATATATGTTTACAGGTATACATAGATAGAGGGTACAGGACCAATTTAACAGGAAGGGATGATACTTAAAAGGTGAAATTAAGAGGTGAGAGGAATATAATGAGAGAAGATGGGGAGAGACAGATTGGGGCAAACTATCTCATACAGAAGAGGCAAGGGAAAATGGTTACAATGGAGGGGAAGAATAGGAAGGCAAAAGGGAATGGGTCAACCTTATTCCCATTAAATCTGGCTTGAGGAGGGAGTGAAATACACACTAAATAGGGGATCTCACCCTCCAGGAGAATAGAGGGGGAAGGGGATGAGAGGGGGGATGATGGAAGGGAGGGCAGGCTGAGGGGGAGGGAAGTTGGAAGCACCCACTTTTGAAAAGGGACAGGATCAAAGTAGAGAATAGAACAAGTGGGAGGTGGGGTAGGAGGGAGGGAAATATAGTCAGTCTTTTACAATATATCTACTACGTTATTGTTTTGCATTAGCCGCACATGTACAACCTATACTGAACTGCTTGTCTTCCCAGTGGGGGTGGGTGGCAGGGGGGGGAAGGGAATGAATCTGGAATTGAAAGTTTTAAAATCAAATATTCTAATATATATATATATATATATGTGTGTGTGTGTATGTATATATATATATATATACTATTATTTATACCATCTTAAATGTAATTAAGAAATAAGATATACAGGCACTGAGGCATAGAGATCCACTGGAAAATTCGAAACAGGTATGGGAGAAAATATGGGAGAGAGCAGATTGGAGGTGGGGATATCTTGTGAGACTGCTGTTTTGGGGGGATGGGTGGGGGAAAAACGGGGAGAAAATTTGTAACTCAAAATCTGGCGGAAATGAATGATGTAAATCAGAAGTTAATAAAGCATTTAAAAAAAGAAAAAAAAATAAGAAACCTCTAAATGGGGGTAACAAAGATGTGAACATGATTGAAAAATGACTGAACAACAAGATATTTATTTTTTATTCAATCTCCTGAAAGATAATTGAGCAAAAAAAATTATTAGCAACCAACCAAATAAAGAGTGCTCACATAGCTTTCATAATACTAAATTTCTAACTTATCAAGTTTCAATTCTCTCCTAACCAACTTCTTTATTAGTCCTTTTGTAGATCTTATTCAAATATCATTTTTTTCATGTTGTGCTTCTTTCATTTTCAGAGACAAATTATTTTAAGCATTTCATATTATAAATTTTAAACACATTATATCTGCTTTTAGAATATGTCAATTTGGGCTTGGAAGAAATAACTTCAATGGAGTTGAGATGATGGAGTAAGACAAATCTTTCCTGAGTTCTCCCAGATACATTGCCAAACAACTTTAAAATAAGATATTAAAAACAATGGAGCCTTACAACCAAAAGGAGAGGGTGAGATAATTTTTGTCTTGAAAGGTTTGTCTCACTGGTGTGGGAGTGGGATGTAGTCCAGCACAAGCTACATCAAGGCAATCCAAAAGCAAGCCTTGAGGGTAATTGAATCAACAGAAATAGCTTCAAGATAGTAAGGGGAGATCAGAAGAATATTACATGGTTTACATGGTTCCAGTTACCCAAACTGGGTGCAAGACTGTTGCATTGCCTATATGCAGTTTCAGATCACAGTCTCAGGTCAAGGAGGAGCTAAAGCACACTAAAACATGGGGAAGTAAGAGAGAAGGGACCTTGGTCACAGTACAAAGGAAAAAAAAAGGACGATTGTATGTACTTACAGATGAAAGCACAGGAGAACACTGACCACACCTATCCTTAAATCATGCCACATTGGAATAATTTAAAGTTTAGAAATGTTCATAACTAGCTTTGAAAGTAGCATTGTGAAAAATCTGAAGCTTGGAATAGCACCCACTCCATTCCAGAAGCAGACCTCAACACTGAAATAAAGATAAAAGTCAAAGTCAAAAAGAGGTTTAAAATGAAGCAAACAACAACAACAAAATAACCTGACCACAGAAAGCTGCTATGGTGACAGAAAAGGATAAAAACAAGCTCAAAAAAGATAACAAATTTGATGCAAAAGCTAAAGGAAAAAAAAAAGCAAATTGGTCCCAGGACCAAGAATAATTCTGGAAGAACTCAAAAAAGTAATTTAAAAATGAAGTAAGAATGATAAAGGAAAATTGCGAAAATAAATGAGATTGTTGCAAGAGGGTTACAAAAAAATCAACAACTTTTTAAAGGAGTTACAAAAAATACTAAAGAAAAATAAACTTATTAAAAAATAATAGGACACAGCACCACACCCAGAAATAACTGGCTGTGTAACCTTGAACAAGTTACTTAACCCCGATTGCTTAAAAATAAAAAAAAAATGTTAAAAAAAAACAATAGGACAAATGATAAAAGAGATCCAAAAATTAACTTAAGAAAACTATTTAAAATAATTGGCCAAATGCCAAAAAAAGTGTTACAAATGCTCTCTGAGGAAAATAATTCTTTAAAAATTAGAATTGGACAAGCAGAAGCTGATGACTCCACGAGTCATCAAAAACAGTAAAACAAAGTCAAAAGAAAGAAAAAAATAGAATAAAATGTGAAGTGTTTCATTGGAGAAATAATTTACCTGGAAAGCAGATCAAGGAGAGATAATATAAGAATTATTAGACTAGGGGCAGCCAGGTGGCCCAGTGAGTAAAAGCACCTGCCCCAGAGTTGGGAGACCTGGGATCAGTTCCGGGCTGAGATACTTAACACCCGCACAAAAATAACTGGCCTTGTAACCTTCACCAAGATTGCTTCAAAAATAAAAGAATTATTAGACTATCTGAATATCATTATCAAAAAAGAGCTTAGATTATATGTTTCAAGCAAATATTGAGGAAAATTGCCCTGATGGTATAGAACCAGAGGATAAAGGGGAAATTTAAATCTGATCAACTCCTGAAAGAGATCCCCAAATTAAAACTCTCAGGAATATTATAACCAAATTCCAGAGCTCCCAGATTAAGAAGAAAATTCTGTAAGCAGTCAGAAAGAAACAATTCAAATACTTTGGAGACACAGTCAGGATGACACAAGACTTAGCAGCTTCTACATTAAAGGATTAGAGGACTTGGAATGTGATATTCCAGGAAGCAAAAGAGCTGAGATTACAATCAAGAATGATCTACCCAGCAAACCTAAATATCCTTTTAGGGGAAACAATGAATATCCAAAGAAAAAGGGACTTTCAAGAAGCTGAATAGAAAATTTGACTTTCAAATACAGGACTCAAGAGAAACATCAAAAGGTAAGCAGCAAAGAGAAATCTTAAGTAATTCAACAAGGCAACTCTGTTTACATTCTTACACAGGAATATGATACCTGTAACTGATAGAAACTTTATCATTAATAGGGCAATTCGAAAGAGTATACATAGATAGAGGGCACAGTTGTGGGTTGAATATGATAGGATGATATCTAAAAAAAATAAAATTAAGAGGTGATAAAAGGATGCACATACAGAAGGGAGAAAGGTAAAGTAAAATGGAATAAATTATCTCATATCAAAGAGAAGAGAAAAAGCTTATATAGTGAAAAGGAAGAAGGGCAGTGCATAATGCCTCATTATCATTGGAATTATTTCAAAGAAGGAATAACATACACACAAAGTTGATTGTAGAAATCTGTATTACTCTAGTGAAGTAGAAGGGAAAGCAGTAAAAAGAAGGGGAAGCTGATAGAAAGGAGGGTGACTTGGAAATAGTGGTCAGTAGCAAAAAACTTTTGATGAAGGATAGCCTGAGAAAAGAGTGTAGTACATAGACAGGGAAAAGTAGGATGGAGGGAAATACACAGAAGTCATAGCAGTCAAACAATATTTTACAGTAACTTTCTTTGATAAAGCCCTTATTTTTCAAATATATAAAGAATTGAGTCAAATTTAGAAGAATAAAAGTCATTCTCCAATTGATAAATGGTCAAATAATAATAAGCAGTTTTCAGATGAAGAAATCAAAGCTATCTATAGTGATTTAAAAATGCTCTAAATCATGATTGATTAGAGACATGCAAATTAAAACAACTCTGAGGTACCTCCTCACATCTACCAGATTGGTTACTATCACAGAAAAGGAAAATGACAAATATTGGAGCGGGTGTGGGAACATTGGGACATTAAAACTCTGTTGGTGGAGTGTAGTTGTAAACTGATCCAATTATTCTCAGGAGCATTTTGAAACTAGGTCCAAAGAGCTATAAAATTGCACATTACCTTTGACTAACCTCTACCACTACTAGTTCTGTATTCCAAACATATATTAAAAAAAAAAAAAAAAACATATATCTAGAAGGAATTTATGGCAGTCATTTTTGTGATGCAAAAATTTGGAAATTGATATTATGTCCATCAATTGTGTATGATCGGACAAGTCCTGTTGTATGGTTGTGATGTAATACTATTGTGCTATAAGAAATAATGAGCAGAATGCTTTCAGCAGAATCTGGAAAGACCTACATGAACTGATGAAAAGTGAATGTTGCAGAAACAGAAGAACGTTCACAGTAATAGCAATAACGCATGATGATTAACTGTGAAAGACACAACTATTCTCAGCAATAAAATTATCCTTGGCAATTCTGAAGGACTTACAATAAAAAATGTTATCTACTTCCTGAGAAAGAACTGTTGCAGTCTGAATATAGATTGAAGCATTTTGTTTTGTTTTATTTTCTTGGTTTTTAAAATCTGTTTTTTCAACAACATGACTAATATGAAAAAATGTTTTCATGAATGCACATGTTGAATTGATTGTTTTCTCCATTATTGGAAAGGGAAGAAGGGAGAAAGAGCATTTGGAACTCAAAAAATTTTTCAAATGAATTTTAAATTTTGTTTTTACATGTAATTGGAAGAGAATTTAAAAAAGTGTTTAAATTCCTAATAAATGAAAGGATGTACTATAGAAAAGAAAGATGTATTGTTGACTAAGAAAATGTTCAACTGAAAAGATTTGCCTTTTTAAACTTTCCTTGGATCAAGACACAGATATAACAAGCTTATAGATAGAATCAAATCTTTTCTGACAAGGATTGGAAATAATGTAGCCCAGACAACTGTTGTTCTAACATGAATAACTTTTAATTTAAAATGAATGTGAAAAGAAAACCGTGTCAAGATGCAAATTCTAAACAATGCGAATGGCTTCCATATATTTCTAGACACCATAAAAAGGATAAATAAGAGAGAAGAAAATAAGTGGTGGTATCCAGTAATTCACAGGGGAAAAAAAAAACCGGAAAGGACAGCATCAACATCATGAACTAGCTCATCATCTCCAATCATAATGCTTATAGTGAAGATAATCAAGAAGATTTGGGAAGTACCAGGAGTGGATGAAGAGGAGAAAGAATAGGAGGAGAAGAGAAGCAAAGAGGAAGGGGGAAGGAAAGCATGTTTCACTAAGAAATATTAAAGAATGAAGCAATGGGAATAGACGTATTTTCCCATAGTAAAAATTATCCTGTGTCTCAAATAACACAGTTGAATTCTATGCCCCATCTTTCCTATGAACATTCTCTTTCCTATTTCATATCTTATCTCTGGGTATATAGCCTCTGAACTAAGTTCTACTTGTCAACATGATTTCTGACTTACCTCCTCCTCAGGTAGGACATTGCTCACGGAAAAACATCATTCTCTTAAAATGAGAAGTATGCCTATATCAACAAATTCCAAGTTATATCAACTGTAAGGTCATCATCTCACATTCCATAATTGTATTTCCCATGGATTACGTTTGAATGGCGTCTACTCATCCTACTTTCATTTTCCTTGTTTCCATCCTCTTTTCTTTGATTTTTCTTGTCTTGCTAAAGCCTTTCTTTTTGTTTAAAGATGGTAGGAGGTATTGTTCCTTCATTGTTCATGCATAAACATAATTAGAGTGCATCATACATTCCTCTCTGTCCTCCACTAGTCTACCTTTGTGCATCCAATTTTGTGCACAAAATACATTATTCTACTTGTGGATAAAGTTTATTTCCCAATAGAATCTCAGTTCTTTGAAGTATTTTTTTTTCTTTCTATCTCCAGCACTTAGAACATTTCATGCTACATAGTCACTGCTTTCATTGATGATATATTCTGTTATTTATATAAATTCTGCTTTCATTTTAATCCCCTTGTAGTAACACAAACATACACACAGAGAATGAGAGGGACTTATTTACATATATGTCTGTATCTGTGTCTCTCTTTGTGTGGAGTCCCTCTTTTTTAACCCCATAAATTAGTCATTCTCTTTTCCTCAAAAAAAAAAAAAAATGTCTCGGAGGTAGAATACTTTATTTCTTTACCTATTTGTGTATTGGTTGTTTTGTTTATTTACATTTCTGTTTGTGATGTTTTCAAGTCAAATATTCTGTTCTCTTGCATTTTTATTATTGTTTTCAGGGCTTCTTAAAAAAAACCTCTTATTATTGAATACCTAACTCTTCCCTCATTAATTCCATGAACTCCATAAATTCTTGATTATCATCCATTTTTTTCTGGGGTTTTACTTGTAATTATTAGGGTATTGCTTCTTTTTCCTGAGACTTTTTCTTATTGGTATTTTAAATTGCATTATTTATTCAGTAAATTACAATTAGCTTTTTTTTGTCAAATAAAATTAGAAGCTGGTTTGTAGTGGGGAAAGTTTGAGATTAGGGAGACTTTAGAAGTGACTTTGTCTGTGCATTTGTCATGAAAAATCCAGATATAAAATTAAAAATTCACTTAGTTATCAGCATGGTTTTTATAATTCCAAACATTATATAAATGTATATTCTTGATAGTTTAAGTATTGAGAACTTTAGGGACTTTTCAGGGTAGCAAAGATCAAATAGGTGAAATTGCCTTTTAGAATTTGGTAGAGAACAAAGAAATCAAACAGGAGAAATAATCAGGTTCAATTTGGTGCCAGGCTAAAATTTTTTTCTGGTCATAATCCAATTTCTATGGAAAGGGAGAATGTTTCCTCCAAAGAGCAGTGTATGAAGACTAGAGAAGATCTTGCTATGCTTGTGAATCCTTGTGTCAGGTCACTGAGATTAATTTACCTTAAGCAAACTTGGCAGCCACTTGGGGTTAGGGGTGATGCTGTGGCAATATAAGATTGTTATTTCATATAACCATGATATTTATTCAGTCAGTTGAAGTCACCCCTGTCTGAACTAATGTTTTTTACAATCACTACTCGTTTGACTCATATTGATTTTCCCTTTTAACTTAGCTTGCCTATCATAAGTTACCATTCTCTCCTATAGGAAACATTTTTGTTTTTGTATATTTAGGTAAGCAGAAAGAATGGTCTTCAAATTTAATTACAGAAGAACCCTTATTTATTCTGCTAGATCATATATAGAGTATTATGATTCATATCATGCTTTTTTTGCTTATCTCCTCATATTTGGTAAATAAGCAAATTAGAAAATACAGAAAACTTTGAAAATTTATACTTTATATTTCATTATCAAATATTGTGAAACAGTTTATGTCCCCTCTCTCAACAGAGTGAATCCCGGTTTCTTGATATTGTGATTTGTATTTATGGCCAAAATAATTGAACATGTGCAAAGACCTAAGGAAAAACTCTGGGCATCCTCAGACCTTACGTTGAAGATGAATTATGTCAGTAGATCCTTACCCTTTTAAGCCTTCAAACTGCCCAGCTTCCCTAACCAGATACAGTGAACCTCCTCAGGGCATTGAATATACCAAATATCATACCCCAAATCTTCAACTTTCTGTGAAGGTATTAGTTTTCTCAAGGGATCTTCCCCCCATCTTTTCAAAGGCCTATTAATGTTTTTTTGGCTCAAAGAGGCCTTTTGAGGAGAAAATCAATAGTCCCTTATACAACTCTATTCCTAGCTAAAAAAGCAAAACTCCATTGACAAAGACCTCTGTTTGCAAAATTTACTCAATTGGTGACCACTTGATTGTTCTTGTCCACCAACCCTTGATTTTGCCTTTATAGACCTGCTTACCGTGGAAATTCCACTTTTTTATTACCCATCTCCACCATAGCTACTATGAATCATCAGTGGTGTGGATTTTCTCCTTTGTTCTCTGCCTCACCCTCCTGAAACTTGTACTCATGACATGAACTTTTATCTTGTGTTCTAGATATGGTGCCTGCTTGGTTCCTGCTCCTACTCAACTTATCCTAGTCTATACCCCTCACCATAAACTTTGTGACCAGCACTAACAACAGTTAAACAATTAATTGTAAAAGTTGCACTAATCATCCCTCTATACTAGTCCCAACAAAATTAACTGGACCCCATTTCACCTGTTAAAGAGCACCGCAACCTAGTCGATAATTCATCCCAAGGCACAAACATCACCAACTCAATTACTTTACTGTTATCAACAGATAATTTAGGTGAACACAGGGTACTTCCTCTTTTTGTATGATTAACACAGACAAAAACACTAATATAATTGTTTGGTATAGTTCACAAATCTATGAAGTTTTGAAGAAGCTTCTAATTGTCAGTATGCCAATAAGACAATATAGTTTTAAAATCTTGATAAATCTGCTTAGCACTGTGTGTGTGTTCACATTACATCTTCTTATTTTTTCTGTTTTCTTTCCCTGTTCAACCTTTTGTGTATTGCTCCTTCTTTAACTTACCCTGGCAAGCAAGATAGACCACATAAATCTTAGCAGAAGGTCCTGACACATCTATCTGCTGACTGTTTAGTTCAACTGCTGGGAAAACAGAGTAAATGATGGTTTTAAAGGAGAAATTTGTTACAAAATACGTTAGTCACATTGATTACCTTGGCCAGATGGTGACATTCTCCATAAAATTCCTCAAAAAGAATCACAACAATCGAGGCTGATTTTAAAATAGATTTTCTACTGGTAGATTTGCAGCACAACTTAAATAGTCTTGAGATGAGCTGGGACTTTAAAGTTACCATAGGACAGAGAAAAATAGTATTATATCTAACCCTGTAGTCTATGTATAAAAATAGCAATAGTATGGACTTTAACTTTCCCATTTAGGCACAGTTGAAATGACCTAATCCCTCTCCCCAAGTCTATTCATTCCATCATTCATTCATTTACTCCTCAAACATTTATTGATAGCCAATAGTTGTATGATAAAGTGTGCATAGTGCTATGCACACATTATGTCTTTTGATCCCCACAATAACCCTTTGAATCAGGTTTTATAATCATCCTCATTGTACAAATGAGGAATTTGAGGACCAGAATAAGTTCATTAACAGTAGTTTTGGTCAAATAGTGTTTGATTATCCCACAAGCTGTGGTCTTTGGGTTTATCAAACAATAAGTTATGATCATTGACTATGTCTTATGTACCTAATCTATTTCACTGATCCACCACTCTATTTCTTAATCAGTAACAGATAGATTTGATGATTAATAGTTTACAGTATAGATTGATATTTGGTATTGCTAGGTCACTTTCCTTTGTATATTTTAAATTAAATTGACATTCTCGACTTTTGCTGTTACAGATGAATTTTGCTCCTTTTTTTCCTAGCTCCATCAAACATTTTTTGGTAGTTTGATTGGTATGGTACTTTACATGTAAATTAGTTTAGGCTGAATTACCATTTTTGTCATTTTGGCTTGGCCAAACCATGAGCAATTAGTATTTTTATAATCTTTTAGATCTGGCTTTATTTATGTGAAAAGTGTTTTGCAATTGTGGTTATATAGTTCCTGGGTTTATGTTGGCAGGTAGACTCTCAAATATTTTATACTGTTTACAGTTATTTTAAATGGAATTTTCTCTTTCTGTATCTCACTACTTGGCTTATTGGTCATATAAAGAAATGACAATGATTTATGTGAGTATATTTTGTATCCTGTAACTGATAAAGTTTTTTTTAATTATTTCAAGTAATTTTTTAGTTAATCCTTTAAGGTTCTCTAAGTATACCATCATATAATCTTCAATGAGTGATAGCTTTGTTTCTTCATTGACCACTCTAATTCCTTAAATTTATTTTTCTTCTCTTATTGTTGTAGATAACATTTCTAGTTAGCTATAGCAGCTATAATGGGCATCTTGACTTAATCTGCTCTTATTGGGAAAGTTTCTAGCTCATCCCCATTACAGATAATTCTTGGTGATGATTTTAATAGATGCTGCTTATAATTTAAAGGAACACTCCATTTATTTCCATTCTCTCTAGTTTTTTTTTTAATAGGAAGAGGTGCTGTGTTTTGTCAAAAGCTTTTTCAGTATCGATTGAGATAATCATATGATATCTGTTATTTTTTATTGATATGGTTTATTAAGGTGATAGTTTTCCTAATATTGAACCAACCATTCATTCCTGTCATAAATCTCACCTGTTCATAGCATATCATCTTTGCATATTGCTGTAATCTCTTTGGTAGTATTATATTGAAAATTTTTGCATCAATATTCTTTAGGAAAATTGGTCTATTGCTTACTTTTTCTGTTTTACCTCTTCCTGATTTATTCCTCAGGACCAGATTTGTTCCATAAAAGGAATTTATTAGAACTCTGTTTTGCAGTAGGAGGTGGCTGGTGATGCCAGTGGCTACAGGGGCCTGGCAACTTACCTAGTGCTGAGCCAAGACACATGGGCTGGTATCTGCCTAGTCCTCATGTCTGCCAATGTCCTGAGACCTATGAGGGGGGGTCCTGGTGTTAGTGTCTGCCTGCTTGCCTAGGTTAGGTGGGGTCCATATGTGCTGAAGCATGTGATAGATCTCAATACTACTGGCATCTTCCCATTCACTTGACTTTGCTGATGCACGTGTTGTTGGCATTTGCTTGCTTTGCAGCACTGGGGCTTTTAATGGTAAAGGAATTTGGAAATCTTTCCTGCCCCTTAATGGGCCTCACTTGGAGTCCAACAAGAGAAGCTTGTTTAGGGGAGGCTTCTTTTTCAGGAAGGCCCACACCTGTTGTTACTTTATAATTAGGCAGTGGCTTACAAGGGTGGTGACGTTCTCTTACCCTGGAGAAGGTTATATATACTCCCTGAGGTGAGGTTTTGCTTTGTGGCTCACTCATGGAAAGAGTTGTGTGATCTGACCAGATGAGATTCTGATCAGCCATTGAGTTCCCCCCCCCCTTTTGAAAACCCTGAAGTTAATGCTTCTCTCTCTCTCTGGTAACTAGCTGTATGAATGTAATGGTAAGACATCTAGAATCCCTGTCTTTTGGTATGCTGAATTGTGCTATTTTTCTCTGTCTGTATTTTTGTCTGCTTGTAATTTCTTGTTGTATTTTCTGAAGTTCAGGGTGCTGACTTTTTCCCCTGAACTAAGTGAATGATATCTATGTTTGATTAAAGTAAAATTTTTGAGTTGCTTTCCTTTAGAAAAGCAGATCAAAGAACCTGTGCTAGTAGCCATCCTGGGTATGCTAGGATGCTTGCTGATAACAGTATTCAAGACCTCCTGCTGGTTTTCTGAGGTAGGACTTGCTGCTGGCTTACCAGGATATTTCCTGTCCTAGACTGTGTTCCTCTTTAATCTGAGTGAGGCAGAACTTGCTTGCCAACCTTCCAAGTTTCTTGGCCTAGAAGATTGTTTTACCCTGTCTTTTTACTGGTTCTGTTGTTCTAGGATTCGTTTTAGGGCACTATTTGATGGTTGTTTTGAGGTGAATATGACAGTTAAGGCAATTTTATGCTTAATTCACAACCTTGGCTCCTGGAAGTCCTCTCATATTATTTCTTGCATGATATTCAGGTTTTTCATCGTGTCATGTTCTTCTGAGACATCTGTGAGCCTTAAGTTACCTTCACAAATCCTTTCTTTGATATCAGTATGTTTTGCTTTCATAAATAATATATTTTCTGTTATTTTTTTTTTTTACTTCTCTTCTATATTGTTCTTTACTTCTGCATAGTTGCTTTTCCAATTTGGAAACTGTTCGATAATCTGAGAATATGCACTATGTTCCACAATGTGGGTTAAATGGATCATGGTTGAAGTTAGGGGCAATAAATTTATAAACATTCTCTCCGGGTTGAGAAAGATGTATGACTAGTGGCCATCTCCATCTTGGTTGAATACATTTTGGCCACATATCGCATGTTTCAACCCACTCCCTTCAAATCTTTAAGAGTTTGGTAAATCACATAAATACCTTAAACCTTCACTGGTTTATACCATGCTATGCATTGTAGTTTATTGTCCATTGCAAGGTCCCATTGCAAAAGTGTCTTGTAAGTAAATCCCTTAATAAAGCTTGGACTTATTACCCTGGCTTTGTGTCTTTCCTTAGAAGTTCTGCACCACAAGCATATTCAAGAGGACCTTTTGGTGTTTTGGTCTGATCACATACCTTCAGTCTTCTAATTCTACAAAAAAGCAGAAAGATACATTTTTTGTTATTTCTTTTCTTTTTTTATTTTATTTTTGAAAGCAATTGGGGTTAAGTAACTTGCTCAAGGTTACACGGCCAATTATTTCTGGGTGTGGTGCTGGGTATTTGAGCCCGGATTTGATCCAGGTCATCCCAACATTGGAGCCAGTGCTCTTACTCGCTGAGCCCCCTGGCTGCCCCTTGTTATTTCTTTTTATCAGAGACAAGCTTGGTAATTATAATTATATAATATTTTGTTACATAATCATTTATTTATGTATTATTGTGCTTTCCATTTATATTGTTGTTGTTGTTATTGGTATACTTAATAAGTCTTCCTATACTTCTCTGGATTCATAATCACTTGTGTCACAATACTACACAAGTATATTTATGCACCACTACATTGGATTCATAATTTCATTGATATCAGTATTCCCTCCATGCATATACATAGGAAAATATATGTGTATTTGTATTTTATTCTTCTTATAGAAATTAAGATCTATAAGAGGTAGAATCATGTTGTATCTTTCTATCTTATATACTTGTATACTTTATATCTTATGCAAGACTTAGCACAGTCCTGTACCTAGTAACTCTTTGGGATAGTCTCACTTGCTCGAACTTTATTGACCTTGTTTTTAACTTTGACGTAGTATATTAAGTTAGATAGTGGTGATAATGGTGACAGGCATATATATTATCATAGCATGAGCCTAATTTCAAGAGAGCTTCCTTTTATTAGCACTTCTCATTTACTGAACAAAATAAATGAAATATATTATTACAATATCATCAACTTTTTGGTACCATGGGTATTCTTTACACTTTTTTGGCAGCAAAATAACAGCATAGATGAAGCAAGCAGATGAAAACAAATGAGTTTTATCAACAATAGTTGAATAGTATATATACATATATATACAAATCAAGCTGGATGAATATATATCAGGTTCAGATGAGAAGAGGAAAACTATGCATTTATAAATCTAAAGGTCTAATTTATTAGTAACAAATATTGTTAAAGCTGCAAAGTATAGGAAATAATCAAAATATACCTATGGTCAGTGACTACATTAAAAAATGTTCAATTTAAGATTATTTTCAAAGGATTAATTTAAGTGGTAACTTGATATGGACTTAATAATAACGAACCATATAAACATTTCAATATCCCATGGAAAAAGAATATTGGATATGAACATGTGCACTTCTGCTACATACAATGTGTTTAAATTTATGTATAGTTTAATAAAACAATAATAAAATTGCTGGTTTTTGGATCCTAATTTGATCTTTTTTTTTTCAGTTTTCAGATATTTATTGATAGTTTTCATTTGCTTTCTGCATCTCTACCTAATCAATGAAATATAAACTCACCAAGTTTTGGGCTTCCCCCCCTTTCTTTTTGTTTATGGAATTACTGTATAACATACTTTTTTTGGGGGGGGTTATGTTAGATTGTTTAAATCCTCTCTTTTTATTAATTTATTACAACAGCAAAAAACCTGTATTTATATAGTACTTTAATACTTGTGAAGCACTTTACAAATATCTGATTTAAACCTCACAATAACCCTAGGAAGTTTGGTTATTACACTCATTTTATAGAGGAAGAAATTGAGGCAGAAAGAGGTTTAAGTGACTTTTCAAGACTCACATGGTATAATGGCAAGCAAAGAAGTACTTAGCATCTTGTTTCAGCTATTTAATTATTTAGCATATTGTTTCAGTCCAAGTTTCTTTTGATCCTTGCCCATGATTATATCAACTTTTTGTTAAGAAACAGAATTTGTGAAAACCACAGTG
Organism: Petaurus breviceps papuanus; assembly: GCF_028583685.1. Taxonomy (NCBI): domain Eukaryota; kingdom Metazoa; phylum Chordata; class Mammalia; order Diprotodontia; family Petauridae; genus Petaurus; species Petaurus breviceps. Next base: position 6,026,412 of record NW_027185791.1, read on the forward strand.
GGAAGGACTTTCCAAAGACAGGAACAGGAAGGACATAAGAGATGGGCAGAAGAGGGAGGAGCTGATGACCAGATAAAAAGCTGAGCAAAAGCTTGGAGAGAGCAGAACTGAGAAGGGAACACTGGTGGTGGCAGAGTTGAGAAGGGAGAAACTTGTGGTATTCCAACACTCTGTTTGTCTGCTCTGTCTGTGTTGATTTGTGTTCATAATATTATGTGCAGAAGCCCTGGGACCTTACTGGAAGCCCTGAAAGAAGATTTTCTCTTACAGAAGTCTTGGAGGAGGGTTTCAGAGGTCCTGGAATTTTTCTGATGATTTGTGTTGATCTCTTGGACCTTGTTTGTGGGTCTGTGTTGATTACTAGGGCAGTAATTTTTGTTGACTTCTCGAACTTTGTTTGTGGGTCTCTGTTGATTTCATGCACAGATAGTGAATTGATGATGGTGCCAGCAATGTGAATGAATGTTGTTTTGGTTCTGTTAAGCTTTGTCTTCCCAGAAACAGAAACTGAGAAGTACTTGAGGTGGACTGGAGGCTGTGAACTTCAATATGGAACTGGACAAGGAACTGAGCAAGGAGCTAGATTAGGATCTGGACAAGGAGCTGGGAGCTGCCTACCTTTGAATCCAGGTGACAGTTGGGTAGATTCAGGCAAGAGTTGGACACATGGAATAGGAACCATGGAATTTGGGAGCCAGCCTCCAGTCAAGATGAAAAGACCTATCCTTGAGTACTTAGTGCTGGCTGAGAAGATTATGATTTATGGTGGCTAGGGGTGTAAGAACTTTGTACTCTGTACCTTGTACCTCTTAAAGATGATTGAGTTAAGAATGATTGGAAACTATTCTCTACTTAAGAAGAAAGAAGACATGTTGACTGAGAGATTAAGAAAAGGTGACCTAGGGGTGGAAAACTTTGACCTTTGTACTTTGTGTCCCTTAAGGAGGTTTACTCCTTAAGGATGATTTAGTTTAAGATTTACTGAATGATATCTTTGGTTTAAAAATACGTGGCCACTTTGGTGAAAACTATATGACCTTTTTAGTGATAAGTTGTTGTGTTATAACATTGTCTATGCTGTACTTTGGTTTCTGTGAATATTTTGCTTTAATTTACTGCAGAATAAATAGTTCACTATTCTGTGTGATAAGAACCTTAAAGCTATTCACAGCAGCAGTCCTCTGGAAAGCTGTACGTGCTTGGCTTTACACATGATTAAGAAATGTCCATGGTTCAACTTTAATGCATGTATTCCTTATTTCAGTTCTGGTCCTTTATCCACTAACCAAATTATCTATTTTGTTCAATTGCATATTTTATATTTTTATAAGTATGTGTTTCTTTTATTATAGGTATCTGTTTTTTTACACAATTGAGTGAAATGGTTTCTTTTTTTTTTAAGCAATCGGGGTTAAGTAACTTGCTCAAGGTTACACGGCCAGTTATTTCTGGGTGTGGTGCTGAGTGTCTGAGCCTGGGATTTGATCTCCAGGTCATCCCAACACTGGAGCTGGTGCTCTTACTCTCTGAGCCACCTGGCCGCCCCTGAGTGAAATGGTTTCAATCATTTTTATTTCTTCATCTCTTATAAGTTCTTTTTGTACTTGATTTTGGTAAATATATTTTCTTCTCTTGTCTCAATTTTATAAATGATATCTATGTTTTTTTTTTAAATAAACCAGATCAATTTCTTCAACAAACTTACTGAATTTGTTGTTGCTTTCAATTTAATCTCTTTGATTTTTGGACTTTCTATAGTTATTTGTGTTTTAATTTCATCTGTTATATGGTTATTTGTTTTATTAATTTAATGTATTCATCCATTTATTTATCTATCTTTCTATCTATCTGTGTCTATATATTGTTCAAGTTGTACAAGTAAGGCATTCATGTATTCTTTCTCATGTTAATAATGCTAGTGTTTAGAGATAGAATTAAATACTCTCTAAGGAATATCTAAGATTCATTGCAAAAGTTTTAACATTTGTTCTCATAATATCTTGCATTCATAGACGTAGAAGTGGAAGGGACCAGAAATGCCAGGAAGACTAACTCCTTCATTTTACATATATTGAAGCACAGACAGTAAATTTTTAAATCAGATTTTACCCTCCATTCTTTTTTACTCTAATCTAAACTTTATTCACTTCTCTCCCTAGCCAGTGTAATTAAAAAATATAATTATTATTAATTACTTTCCTCCCACCCACTCAGTTTTGCACTTACTATGAGTTAAATCACTGCAAAGAACTGGGGATAAAAATTTAAAAAGTAAAGAAAATTAATGTCTTTTAAAAAATCACATTTCAATGGAGAAGACAACATTCAAAAAGGAGTGTTGTCCAAGAAGGGGGAAATTTAGTTTGGAAAGTTACATGGTTATTAAGTATTACCAGAGCAGAAAATTGCCTTTCCTTATGCTGGAGTAGTGGCAAATTTGGGGCAAAGTAGAGTAAGGGTGTTGTTGAGAAAATGGTCAGAGTAAGGAGTCAAGAAAAGCATGGCTGGGACTTTACTAAAATCCAGGTGAGGCAGTTAATCACCACAATCAGAATATCAGGACCTCTAGACTTGCCTAGACCTAAAAGGGGAAAAAATTACATTCTCAAGAAATTTTTGTCTGTTTCACCTTCTACTAATGTTATCTTTTTAAGTACTTAGATGAGAATCACCAAATAGCACTATAAAAATAACAAAGATTATATATTAATAGGCAGAAATGACTTCCTATTGATGGCGAAGGAATGCCATTTCTCCACCCAAAGAGCTAAAGTTCTTCTCCCCCAACACTTCATTATTATACTATGGTGTTGTGACTAATAAACACTCCATTAAAATTTTTACATTAAGTACTAACATTTAAAATAATTAAAACTTCTTATTTTACTTCATAGTCACATCCCATTTTTGATCAATCAGTGGTATTTTCAAGGTGGATCACCACTCATACAGTCATCACAGGGGAGGTACGAAGTTTAGATAACACACTGTTACTTTCATGTAACTTCATTTTAGTAGGAGAACTTGTGGTTTCAATAGAAAGCTAAATGTGTTATAAGAAGTTGATATCAAAATAAAATAACAGCAAATAAAAACATTACTTCAGTAAGTATATAATACGATTCTTCAAATACATTTTCAAATATTTAACTTTAGTCTTCAAAATCCCAAGTTACTTTTTTTGTAAGTTAAGTGCTTAAGAAGATATATTTATTCTTTCAGACTGCTATGATATCATTGAATAAATTACTCAAGCACCCAATTTATTTAATTCACTAAATAACATTTAAATGGTCTACAATTCTCATTACTATCTCCATTACTATCGTGAATAACTGAGATACTTGGGAAAGTACAACCCCCAAACTTACCAATCATTTTCACTTCACTATGGCAACAGGTGCCTGTTCTACAATCTTTGATTTCTGGAAGGACTAACAAGGGCACACAAGGGTCAAGCAACTTGCTTCACATGAGCTACTGATTCAAGGAAAAATCCAACAAAGAGAACACTTGTCTCCTTGGACCCATCTCCCTGGAAGCCAGGTTTTGATACCATAAAAGACTCCTGCATTACTTTGTTTTTGTTTGAGCTCTTGGAAGTAAGACAGGACTTAAGGAAATTGCTCCTTGTGTTTCCCCCTAACACTTCTCATGTGTAGATGACACATTTGGAACCTTCTTTCATGATATTTCTTTTGAGAACAATTATTTATTAAAGTGAAATACCTTAGATTCCTTGATCTCCATTGTGGCTTATTACCCTTGAGATCCCAAGTGCCACAGCTGGTATGCTACTTAAGTAAAAGGAGAAAATGTATGTAGTCTTGATGTATAAGTCCCTCTTTGAGTGTACACATTTCCTTCTCTGTAAATAGAGAAGTACATATAAGGTATGTAAAAATTAAGTGAATTGGACCCAATGGTATTCTCTGGCTTTGCCATGCATAACAATGCAAGGTCATTTATCTTGGCTGCCCATTACAACAGAGGCACAGTATTTAGCAGATCCAGGGGTGTAAAGAGAGAACTGAGATATGTGTTTTCTTGAAAATGAGTGGACAATTAAAAATTACAATGAGAAAATATAAATTATAAATATTAGTTTACACATACATGAGTGCATGTATTCCTATAAATGAAAGACATTACTTGACAAATTTGTCAACAAAATATTATTTAACTTAATTTAACAAACCATACTGTGGGACAAACTAATAAACAGTTTATATGTGGAGATACTTAGGGAGGCAGAGAGAGGTTAAGTGAACTGTTCAGGATCACACAGGTTAGAATGACAGTATAAGGATCAGAATCCAGGTCTTCTGACTCCCAAAGCAATATTCTTTCCACTGTACTACCTCAAGCAGACAATCATTTGTGTTCAGCCTGTCATTATGCTGGTATTCTAGATCAACTTTTCTTTTAGTGGTACTCTTTTTCACTGAGACTTCCCTATCTTCTTGATAGCTATCTTTAATTATATAAATAATTTTCATAAGGAACACTTGGTCCAAAGTTATGTATTAGGATCAAGAGGTGAAACGGGCAGAGGGGCAAATTTAGACTGGATGAAGAACTTCCCAACATTTACAACAGCACCTAAGGGAGATGGGCTGCCTCTGGAGATAGCCTCTGGAGATAGTAGGTTCTTTTATTTTTATAGGATTGTATATTATTAAAAATATTTTAGATTCAAATACCAGAATACAAATACAAAATAGAGAAAAGAAACAAAATCCCATCATAAACTTAAATATTGGAAATTGTATACAAAGGAAGAAAGGGTAAAAAAAAATGTCATTTGCATAGCAGACCATAAGAGCATTCAAAATATATAACAATAAATTTCCATTTCAATAAAGCCTGTATGATACATCCTACAAACTGTATTGAGAATTCTCCATCTTTTCTTCCTTGTAAATTTTATTTTCTTTCTGCTGTATACTGTTTACTTTGCTCTTTTTCCCTCCCTCCCACCATAGAAGGCTACAATTAAATAGGGATATATTTCTCTATAGCTATACACACATTTTCATATATATATATATACATATAGACATATGAATTCTGAAACAAGTTCTACTCCTGCTCATTTTTTTATGTTTCTGCGTATCTCTTGTTTCCTATCCCTTCTGTCTTTTACTTAACCCCCCACCTTGCTGTCCTATTACTTGTCTCCTCTTTCCAACAATCCCTCCCCTATTTTCCTATACCCAGAAATCTAAACACCCTTCTATAGCTGCCTTTAACCTATTCTCTCACCCTCCCCTAGAGAGTGGGTTCTTTATTCCCTAAAGGTCTCCAAGTAAAGGTTGGATGACCACTTGGAGCAGATTATTGTTCAGGTACTAATGATAGACATACAAACATGACCAGGTGTTCCAGCACATCTGGCCCATGCTTTAGCACCATCTAAGGTACTATGTGACACAGAGATCCCTTAAAAATCTGAGATTCTGTGAGTCTATGCTTATTTAAAATTTAACAGCATGCTCAGGTTTATATGACAAGAGCCTTTGCAACAGATGGCTATATAGAGACAATTGCTTTTAATTCGCTTTAATGCTTTGTACTTGGTTCAATATGCTTAGGATGAATGAATTTCCAAAATACTAAGGAGAAAAATACACTTTACTATAGCTTAAATGAAATTTTCAGACAAGAGACTATCATCCTAAAGACAGTAAATTAATTTACCAAATGTTATGAAATTAATAATCTTCTTAGTAACTAATAATTAAACTTTTAAAAATTATGTCCTAAGGATTGTACTAGGTCCTTTGAGGAATAAGACATAGTTTTTGTCCTCAAGGAACTTATCAGATATTTAAGGAGATTTTTCAACACCTGCTATGTGCCAGGCACTGTGCTAAGAATGACCAACACAAAAAGATAGCCCCTGCCAAAGCTTACAGTCTAATGAGGAAGAGTGCATTCAAACAAATAATGCCAAAGCAAAATGTATGGAGGCTAAATAGGAATTAAGGTGGAAGGCACTAGAGATAAGAGGTATTGAGACTTAAAGGAATCCAGGGAAATTGGTAGACAGAACTGAAGAAGAAGATTATTCCACACATGGGAGACAGCCAGAGAAAATGCCCAGAACTGAGAAATGGAGTGTTTTGTTCATGAAATGGCAAGGAGGCCAGTGTCACTAGATTGAAGAGTAGATGGCAAGGAATAAAGTATAAAAAGACAAAAAGAGTATGTGGGGGATAGGTTAGGAAAGGAATTGAATGCAAAACAGACAATTTTCTATTTGGTCCTGGAAGCAATAGGTGACCACTGGAGTTTATTGAATAGCAAAGTGACATGGTTGCATATTTACAACATATTATTCTAATCCAGATATGAAATCAGTAAGAACATAATATCTGAATCTTAGGTGAAAAGATCTTGGATGAAAGGGGCATGTACTTTATATTTCAAGATCATGAAATTATCATAACTATTTATATTTATGTAAATTTTTACATTTTACAATGTGCTTTACATGTATAATCTTTTCTGATCTTGAAAACGACTCATTGAGATAGGTGCTATTATTATCATGATTTAACAGATGAGGAAAGAGAGAAAGAGAGAGAGAGACAGACAGACAGACAGAGACAGAGAGAGAGAGACATGAACATGTTAGGGTGTTATCAGTGTCACAGGAGGGAAAGCTGCACATAAGAGAGTTTGAGAAGATAGATTTGATAACAATTAGTACAAGATTTGAATTAGGTACTGAAATATAATGAGTATTCCAGGATGACACCTAGGTTGAAAGCCTGAGTTACTAGAAAGCTAGTGGTATCCTTTAGAATAATAGTAAAGTCTGGAAAAGAAGAGGGCTTGGGGAGAAAGGTAATAATTTAAATCTGAGAATTATTAGCATAGAAATGCAATATAATACAATTATTAAACGCCTATTATATACTGGGTACTGTCCTCTAGGGAACAAATAAAGGAAGGAAAGACAAAGTCCCTGCCCTCAAGAAATACAATCTAATAAGAGAAATCACACAGTAGGAAATTATAAAACAGAGGTGACAGGAAGAGAAAATAACCCTTGAGGTTACCAAGTGAAATACTGGAGGGAGAAAACAGAAGAAACTCTAGGACATAGTCTTTTCTTCGTAGACATTCATAATTAAAGGGTATGACCTGGCTGAAGATCCAGCAAGAGACTGAGAGAGACATAAGAAGAGAACTGGGAGATGAAAGTGTCACAAAACAAACAAACAAGAAAACAGAAAAAAAACAAAAAAAAAACCCAGAACCAAAAAAAAAACCAAAAAAAAACCTCAGAAAGGAGAGAGTATCAAGGGGAACGTGGTGACCAACAGACTCAAAGGCTACGGAGAAGTCTAGGATGATAAGCATTAAGTAAGAGGGAATTTTATTTGTCAAGTTAGATATCACTGGTAAATTCAGAGAGACTAATTTCAACTAAATGACGAGACAGAATTTAGACTTCAGAGAATTAAGAAAGTACAAGTAAAGGAAGTAGAGATATCAGTTAGATAAGGTCTTCTGAAGGAGCTTAACCACAGAAAAGAGAAGAGATATGTAATGAAAAGTAATGGGAAAGGATGGATCAAGTGAGAGTTTTTTGAGGACAGAAGAGACATGGGTATATTTATAGGCAATACGTACAAAAAACAGAAGATGGAGAGTTACTGAAGATTTATGAGAGAGTACAGATAATAAAAGGGCAATTTGCTGGAGAAAATGGGGTAACCAAACTGAGCCTTGGCAAGCAGAAAGGCAGAGGATATCATGACAAAAGTCATCTAAGTGCCATGAAATGATGAAGAAAGGGATAAGAGGTAACTCTCACTGAATGGCTTCATTTTTTTTTTTCCTTTGGTCACATGAAGTAAGATTCTCAGATGAGTAGTTGGTAGGAGAGGAAGTTATGGGAATTTTGTGGTGGAACAAAAAAAAGTTTAGGCAAGTCTCTATGGTGAGTGAGATAGTAAATTGATTAGGGAGGTATAAAAGAATTGTCTTATTGTGAGGAGCCACTTCAGATTATGTAGCATAAATTTGCAGTGAGTATAGGATACATGATAGTTTCATGATTTCTCCAGGTTTGTTCAGCTATGAGTAGAAGTAAATGTAGCATATGCAGAAGTAACCCAAATCTGAGACTTGCAACCTCAAAAATCAGTGATAAGGTTATCAGTGATAAATTAAGGGGTCAAGGGACTAAAAAAAAATGCTAGTGTAGAATTGAGTTGCTTTCACCAAAGAATCAAGAGTAATAAATTGTAAGGAGGGAGGAAGAGGGGTTGAAGGATTAGAGGTTGTACTGAGGATGAAAGACACAGGTGGGGTCTATGAGACAAAGAATGGCAACAAATTATGGTCATAAAAGGCGATTTCAGAGGTTATGAACATGGAAGTGGAATATTTCATCAGGATGGCATGAACAAGGGAGTGAGGCATCACTGTGTGTAGCTGAAGTGAGTGGAAGAGTAGGTCATGATGGTAAGTTGAGGAAGTAGGAGTTTAGGATATTGCAGAAAGTATATACATACTACATACATACATACACACAATCACAGACTATATATGCACACGTATATATGTGTATGTATACACAAATATATATACACACTTGCATACACACAAACATATATATACTCAACTAACCTCTCTGAACTTCAATTTTCACATTTGGAAAGTGGGGCAGTGGATAGAGTGCTTCAGAGTTGAGGTCAGAAAGGTTCTTCTGAGTTCAAATCTGGCCTAAGACACTTAATAGCTGTGTAACCTTGTTTGCTTTAGTTTCTTCTCTATAAAATGAGTTGGAGAAGGAAATGCAAATCAAAACCCCAAATGGGGTAAGGAAGAGTTGGACACAACTGAAAACAACCTTAAGTAGGAGGTCAGGAGGTGAGGAAGAAAGAAAAACCGTAGGTCTTTGTAGTCATTGCCTTTTAGCGATGAACTCTGATGATCAATTTCCAGTTCCTGGCCAACAAAAAAAAAGAGCTCCTATGAATATTTTTGTACATGTGGGTCCTTTTCCCGTTTTTATAATCTCTTTGGGATACAACCCTAGAAGTGATATTGCTGGGACAAAGGGAATGCGCATTTATATAGCCCTTTTTTCATAGTTCCAAATTGTTCTCCAGAATGGTTAGATCAGACCACAGCGCCAGCAACAATGAATTAGGGTTCCAAAATTCCTACATTCTCTCCAACATTTATCATTTTTCTGTTTTGTCATGTTAGCCAATCTGGTAGGTGTGATGTGGTATCTCAGAGCTGTTTTAATTTGCATCTCTCTAATCAATAGTGATTAAGGGCATTTTTTCATATAAATAGTTTTAATTTCTTAAAAAAAATGAAACCTGCATGTTTATATCCTTTGACCATTTAACAATTGTGGAATGTCTTGCATTTTTATACATTTGACTCAGTTTTCTATATATTTTAGAAATGATGCATTTATCAGAGACACCAGTTATAAAAATTCTTTTCCAGTTTTCTGCTTCCCTCCTAATCTTGGTTGCTTTGGCTTTGTTTGGGCAAGAACTTTCCAATTTAATGTAATCAAAATTATCCATTTTGCATTTCATAATATTCTCTATCTCTTGTTTGGTCATAAATTCCTCCATCTCCATAAATCTGACAGGTAAACTACTCCTTGATCCCCTATTTTTTTTATATTATCAGCCTTTATATCTAGATCATTTATCCATTTGGACTTTAATTTTGTATACAGTGTCAGATGTTGACCTGTGTCCAGTTTTTGCCATGCTGTTTTCCAGCTTTCCCATCAGTTTTTGTCAAATAGTGAGTTCTTTATCCCAGAAGTTGGTGTCTCTGGGTTTATAAAACAGTATATTGCTATAATCATTGACTATTTTATCTTGTGTACCTAATCTATTCTACTGATCTACCCTTCCATTTATTAACCAGTATCTACTGGTTTTGATGATTGCTGCTTTATAATACAATGTAAGATCTGGTACAGCTAGACCACCTTCCCTAGCATTTCTTTTCATTAATTCTCTTGATATTCTGAATCTTTTGTTCTTCATCTTGAGTTATGAGATGATTTTTTTCTACCTCGAAAAATTAATTTTATTGTAGTTTGATTGGTATGGAATGGAACAAGTAAATTAATTCAGGTAGAATTGTCATTTTTATTTTACTAACTCAGCCTATCCATGAGTGACTGATGTTTTTCCAATTATTTAGATCATTATTTATTTGCATAAAAAAGTGTTTTGTAACTATGTTCATATAGTTTCTCTGTTTATTTTGGTAGGTAGAATACCAAATATTTTATGTCTATAGGAACTTTAAATGGAATTTCTCTTTCTGTCTCCTCCTGCCACTTCATATTTCTCTCATCTCCTTTTCCTTTTCTTTTTTATTTCAAATCTCCTACTGTCACTATGGAATAAATAAACTTGATATAGGATTATGGATACATTTTATATTGTGAAATACTCTGATCTATACAACCTTAGAAGAGTGGTTTTTGTTCTTCTTATAGTAATAAAACCACAATTAGAGATTGAAACAATTTCAAAGGTGACTGAATTCAATGCCTTCATTTAAAAGATGAGTAAATATAGGCCAAGAGAGGGACACCACCTTTTTTGTTCAGATCCAAGAAAAAAAAGGAGGCATCCTTTGGTGCAAAGAAGAAAATATGAAAGAAAAATAAAAAAAAAAACATATTTAACTTTATAAATGTTAATAAAAGATTTTTGTAGTGAAAAAATTTTTGGATTGTTTGAAAGAAAATACTGTTATATTGGTATTATTCATGGACTGGCCAATGGGACTCTGCTATAAGTTGTAATGGAATGAGTGTGTGAATGACACCAGAAAAGAGAATATAAGGTTGCCATTTTGATAAATTAGCACTCATCTATAGTGAGGAAAATCCTACAAAGTCATGTTTATGGAGCTCTGAAAGTTGGTAGTCATATTATAAAGTCTTAAGATAAGGCTTTTAGATTACCATTTTCCTTGTATGGGTGTCTGTTTATCAATTTGTAAAATGACCAGAGGTATAATCAATACAATGTGATGGGGACTTTCCTCCAACCTATGGAATTTTGAGAGCACCCCAAACATGGGATGCTGATAGCACTGATGCTTTATGCAGCATAGAAATAATAGAGTTTAGTGCTTAGTTAGCAGGAACATTTAACTAAAATAGTAAGCTACCAGATGGTAGACTCAGGAGAGTTTCATCCCCCACTCCATTGTACAGCAATTTCCCCAGAATCAAGTTCATGTTAATTTCTTAAAATCTCTCTTCCTCACAGGTCTGTTTTCCTTCTACTGAAACCAATTGAGACTATGATCTATATCATTTATACTGGAAACTATTTATGATACTTGCCCCTGGCAAAAAACAAATTCTTGCTAGAACTTTTTACTGAAATATCTTGAATCTCCTTTTTGGATCCAAAGCCTAAGAAACACTGTATCGACTCAGTGGTGCAGCCACATGGAAAACGAGTAGAATCATTCTCATTCCTAAGGATGGCAGTGAAAATCTGGTAGTAGATAGGATATTGCAAATAAATCATTGGCAAAGAAGTGTAGTTGGTTCCTGTTTGGGCAGTGCCTCTGAAGCTTGGATCACAATAATGGGGATACAGAGGTAACAAAACTGATATTCTAGTCATGTGCAGCAGCCATTTTAGTTTAAATGCCATCTAAAATGAAGTATGGGCTGGGGAGGAATAGTGAAATCCAGTGACAGAATTTTGTTACCCATTTTGACCTACAGCCATTCAACCTAGATGCTCACTGCAAGCAACCATGAAGAATCATTAGTGGTATCCATTATCACAGCAACATATGGGACTATATTGGAGTTTATTTTTGAGAAACTGATGAGATGTTAAGGAAATTACAATAAATTCCAGAGTCCATGTGACTTTGACCAGAGGCGAGTAATGAGGTTCTGTAGGGAAACTAGGCATTTAAAAGCATTCTTTTTGTCCTTAAAATATATTTGTATGACCAAGTACAAAGATACATATATACTATGTCGATTCTTAAGATATACATTCATTCCCAAAAACTAATTTTCTAGTGCATTTTGTATTACTAGTTCAGATCATTTTGGACACAACAGCTTGAATAATTGCTAAGGAATTTGCCACTTACCACTGTAATTGCAGGTAAAAGTATTACCTTATAATTTACTGCCTTTGGATTGAAAGGAAAAATCTATGTGATTTTGTTCCTAAGTAAGTTATCAGGCACAGAGCAAAAGGACATAATTAGGAGACATATTTTCTTGAGTATGTCTTGTAAGCATCAATTGTGAAATGACCCTGGTAACCCTTTTGGTGTAATTCATTAAGATTATAGTCTTCCATTTTATTTAATTATTACTTTCAGAACTGGAAATATTGAAGATGGCACTAATGATTCCCCTTGCCTAAGCTCTTTAAATAGCAAAAGATAAAAAGATAAGAAAATTTGATGTACTTATGATAACGTACTCTATTTAAAAAACTAATTGTAATTATCTTTTCTGTTTTGGAATTTCAACTCTGACAAACTTATGGATATAATAAAGGTAAGAACATGGACAAGGCAAGATAAAGACAATGCTTTTTTTTTCTTTTTCTGCTACTACACATTTGCATGAGAAAAAATAACTTGAATATTAGGGTTATGGTAAGATTATAGGGTTGATTATAAATATTGAGCATGTATACCTATGCTGACTAGGTAAAGTTTAGCTCTGACTGGTACTGGGATCAAACCCACAAAAATGGGTTATTAGCACCATGATCTAACCTACTGAGTTCATCAGCTGTCCTATGTGGGATGTTCAGGGAGGGCTAGCATCTCTAGTGTAAGGAGCTTGCCAAGCCATTTTCAGGGTTGCTTACCACTTTTGGTGTCTACCTGTCACGTAACTATTCCTTGTGGCTCTAAGAAGCTGTAGCATGCTTCTTCCCATTAAAACTGCCTTGGCAGATGAGCTAAACCAGGTGAAGGGTAACTGATATGAAACTTGCTTTTGAGTTAAGGGGATGTCTATTTCAAGCATGTGAAGACTTCCTCTGGAGGAATAGGTGGATGAGAACTGTTTGCTCCAGCAGCTATGAAGACAGCTGAAGTATGAGCTGTGGAGCACTTAAAGTTTGCTTCTGCATCAAAGACACCAGGGTCACCTATGGAATCCTGGACCACTGACAAAAAGTCTTCTTGACTTTTCTCTTGCCACTGGACATCAGTAATAAGAGCCTGAATCTTGTGAGTTTGTGTCACTCTACCTCACTTGGAATTTCATTCATTGGTGAGTCAAGCCATTGCCTCATGATGCCATTGGTTCTCTTTGAAAATGAAGCATGAACAACAGATACAGTCTAGTATTAGACATTAAGAAGGGAGCTACAAGGGTTTTCTCATAAAAATCAGAGGAAGGGAGGTTCCTGACAGAAAATATTGTTATTAGCAAATAAAAGGCAGAATTAAAAAAATAGGATGAAGCCTGAAGATCTTAGTTGTATTGGACTTTTCTGTTTTGAAAAGACCTTCTCCATATGGAGAGGAACAACCCATTTTAGACAAAGCTTAGTGAAAATATGAACCCTCATTCTGGGAGGAAAGGAAGCTGGAGATTTTTTTTCCTTTAGCTAATCACTGGGTGCATAGCAGTTCTTCCCTTCTGAAAGAATTATAACAAAAGACATAGGTTTAAACAAAAAGAGATCTTTCTTAAGCTGCACATTGCTGTTATCATGGAGACATAACTCCTCTGATTTCTATTTAAAGTTGTTCCCAATCTGGATCCAACCTATTTTTTCCCCTGGTTATTTCACATTATTCCTTTTCAGCCACTATACATTACAGACCACCTGGCCTATGCACAACATTACGTCTCCCATCTCTATGACTTAATACAGGATGTCCCTTGTGGTGGAAATATACTTCTTCCCTTTTGTTTCCTAGATTTGCTAATTCCCTTCAAACCTAGCTCAAATGGCACATGAAGTCTATACTTATCCTCCATGACAAATTTCTAGTTACTTTCCAGAAAGAGTTTTTCTATTTTCTTAACCCTTTTTATGTTGTTTCCTCAATACAATATATGTCCAGTAACAGGTAGAGTAGTTGGAACAAAGTAGGAAATGAATAAATGCAGAGTGATTTAATAAATTAAATTATGGGAAATTTGTAGCTCAGGGCTCCAGGCAAAGACAGAAACTGGCATTAGAAAATCTACCACCTTTTCCAAAGTTAAGCCATTTCTAACAGCAACGAGCAGTGATCACAAGACCAATATAGGCCCAGAGAGTAGCAGCAACATGATATTAGCAGAGTAAACCCTGGCAGATATTATAAGATATTATACACAATGTTCAAATGTCAAGGAGCAAATGAATGCAGAAAAGCCATTTGTTATAAACTATTCTCCTATATACCAAAGAAAAACATTAAAAATGAAACCTTCATACTACAGAAGATAGCAGAGTAAAAGCAGGGACTTGATTAAACTTTCCTGCAAACACCTCAAAATAAGTGTAAAAATGACTCTAAATACATTCTAGTGCAGCAGAACCTGCAAAACGACAAAGTGAAATAAATTTCCAACCCAAGACGACCTGGAAGGTTGACAGGAAAGGTCTGTTGCAATAGTCTGATAGAAGAGGAAAGTCCAGTGTGGGCTATGCCAACATAGCCTGGGCCTTGGCAAAATTGAAGCAGGTATCAGGTGACTGAATTACAGGCAGCTGTGGTGGTTTCCAGACTTAGCCCACAAATGCCAAAGCCAACTTAGAAGATTGGTAGGAATGGTTTATTGGACTTGGGTGAGAGGAGAAGTCTGGCACCAGTGTTAGGGCAGAGGGGGCAGCAGCAGTGGCTGCTTCTGGAGTACCCAGCACACAGATGGTGGTGGCATCAACCAGCTGATCAGAAAGGTATTGCAGGGATCTCTTTGCTGGCATTGAGGCAGGATTCTCTGCTTTGCAATTCTCGGATCTGGGTCACAGTCCTGGTGGCAGTCCTAGGGTGAGGAGGAGTACTGGTGGGGCAGAGCTTGTGGCAGAGGTGGAGAGAGAATCCTCTTCACTTGAGCTTTTCTGCTTTTCCAAAGCAGAAAAGAGTGCTTGTGGTCACTCACCGACCAAAGCACAAGCCAGGAGAGGAGGAAACACCGATTCTTGGATCATAACACCTTGGAAGAACCAAAAATGTACAGGTCCCTAGAAGAATCTCTGAAAGCAGCTGCACAAAACCTCTGAGGCTGGGAACAGTCATCCTCCACACTTGAAGCAGAACTCTACCTCAACAAATAGCTAGAAAAAAAAACAAACAAACAAGTAATTGGCTGGGGAAATGAACAGAGGGGAAAAAAGTCAGACTATAGAATCTTACTTTGGTGACAAGGGAGAACAAAACATACAACCAGAAGAAGACAATAAAGGCAAAAATCCTATATCCAAAGCCTCCAAGAAATATATTAATTGTTTCAGGCCATGGAAGAGCCCACAAAGAATTTTGAAAATCAAGTAAGAGACGTAGAAGAAAAAACTGGGAAGAAAAATGAGAGTGATGCAAGAAAATTATGAAAAAGTAAGCCAACAGTTTGCTAAAGGAGAACCCCAAAAACCTGAAGAAAAAATATCTTTAAAAATAGACTAACCCAAATGGTAAAAGAGGTCCAAAAATCAATGAGGAGAAGTATGCCTTAAAAAGCAGAATTGGTCAAACAAAAAAAGAGGTCCACAAGGTCACTGAAGAAAAGAATTTCTTACAAATTAGAATGGAGCTAATGGAAACTAATAAATTTATAAGAAATCAAGAAATTATAAACGAGAACCAAAATAATTTTAAAAAATAGAAGACAATTTGAAATATCTAATAGGAAAAACCATTGACCTGGAAAATAGATTTAGGACAGAGAATTTAAAAATTATTGGACTGCCTGAAAGCCATGATCACACAAACAAACTAGACATAATCTTTCAATAAATTATCAAGTAAAACTCTCCTGATATTCTAGAACCAGAAGGTAAAATAGAAATTGAAATAATGCACAGATTACTTCCTGAAAGACATTCCAAAATTAAAACTGCTAGGAATATTGGAGACAAATTTCAGAGTTCCCAGGTCAAGGAGAAAATATCACAAGTGGCCAGAAAGAAACAATTCAATAATTCATAACACAAGATTTAGTAGCTTCTATATTAAGGGACTAGAGGGCTTGGATTATGATATTCTTGACGTCAAAGGAGCTAAAATTAAAACCAAGAGTCACCTATCCAGCGAAACTGAGTATAATACTCTAGGGGGGAAAATGGATATTCAGTGAAATTGATGATTTTCAAGCATATTTGCCGAAAAGACAGAGATTAATAGAAAATTTGACTTTCAAATTCAAGACTCAGAGAAGCATGAAAAGATAAACAGGGAGGAGAAATCATAATGGACTTATTAACATTGAACTGTATACATTTCTACATGGAAAGATGATACTGGTAAATCTGGAAATAATAAAATTAAGGGGTGAGAGGGAAATGTACTGGGAGAAGGAAAAAGGGAGAAGCAGAATGGACATAAAGGAAGAAAGAAAAAAAAAAACTTTTACCATGATGGGTGGGGAGAGGGGGGAGGTGAGAGGGAATATGTGAACCTTATTACTTACTCTCGTCTGATTTGGCTTAAGAAGGTAATAACATGCAAATTCAATTGGGTAGGGAAATCTATCTTACCCTATAGGAAATTGGGGAAAGTGTATAAGAAAGGTGAGGATTATAGAAGTGAGGGCAGATTTGGGGAGGGGTAATCAGAAGCAAACACTTTTGAGGAGGAACAGGGTCAAAGGAGAGAACAGAATTAATGGGTGGCAAGATAGAATGGATGGGGATATAGTTAGTCTTTCACAACCTGACTGTTATGGAAGTGTTTTGAATAACAACACATGTATAATCCAAATCAAATTGTTTGACTTCTCAATAAGAATTAGTCGGGAGGAAGGAAGGGAAAGAGTGTGGAACACAAAGTTTTAAAAATGATGTTAAAAATTGTTTTTATACGCATCTTTGAAATAAGCTATATAACCAATAGAGTATAGAAATCTATCTTGTCCTATAGGAAAATAGAAGAAATGTGGATGAGAGAGGAGGGGGTGCCAGAAGGGAGGCAGATTGGGGGAAGCAGTAATCAGAAACAAACACTTTTGAGGAGAGAGAGGGTCAAAGAAGAGAATAGAATAAAATGGGGGCAGGATGGGATGGAGGGGAATATAGTTAATCTTTCACAAAATGACTGTTACGGAATCGTTTGCAAGACTACACATGTATAATCTATATTGAATTGCTTGCCTTTTCAATAAGGATGGGTGGGGATAGAGGAAGGGGCAGACTGTGGAGCTCACAGTTTTAAAAATGAATGTTATAAGTTGTTTTTACATGTGACTGGAAAATAAGATATACAGGCAATGGGGTATAGAAAACTATATTGCCCTATAGGAAAATAGAAGGAAAGGGGACAAGAGAGCAGGAAGGCATGATAGAGAGGAGGGCAGTTTTGGGGAAGGGGTAATCAGAATGCATGCTGTATTGGGTTTGAGGAGGGAGATGGGGAGAATATTTGGATCTTACAATCTTGTGAAAGTGAATGATGATAACTAAAAATAAATGAATAAAAAAGGAAAGAAACCTTGTAGAATGACACAACCAGAAAACATTTAGAGTCCTGTATTTTAAGAAGTATAAACTCATATGTGATAACATTGATCATGCATTGTGCTTATCTCTCTGACAGTCCCCATATGTACACCGGACACACATTTACTCTGGATGGGTCTATTTCTTTAAATTTATTGCATATGTCCACTTTCCTTACTAAAAATAAGTGAATTTATAGAAAATTTTTCCCAACGATGGGGAAAACACATTTCCTTGTTACTTTTCTTCCTGTGACATATTTTAATTAGAATTATTATCAGCCAATATGCAATATCATTTACCATAAAAAGGGAATATATTGGTAAGGAAGAAAGAAATCAAGCCTGTAGTGAGCATGTCTCAGATATGGTGAAAACCAACTTAAAAATATTATTTCATTTAATCTTTGGACCAACTCTGGGAGGTAGGTGCTATTATTCTCATTTTAAAGTTGAAGAAACTGAGAAAGAGACTGAGTCAATATTTGAAATTAGGTCTTCCTCCCTCCATACCAAGTACTCTGTCTACTGAACCATTGAGCTGTCTTTAAGGTAAGGGCTCATGAGCTAAAGGTTTTAATGCATATGAAAAACTGAATATCTTGAATGTCGGAGTAGCCACAATATGAATTTAGGAGAGGCTATTACATATTGAAAGTAGACAAAATGGAGCAGAGTGTTATGATCTAAGGCTGGAAAAGCAGTAGGGTGATCAATTGTAAAAAATGTTGAGTTTTGGGTAGAGAAGTTTGATCTTTATATTGTAGGCCAAATAGGGTTACTGAAAACTTTTAAGCAGAAGAGTAATCAATCAATAATAATTTATTAAGCACTTACCAGTTGCCAGACACTGTACTAAGTTCTGAACAGAAAAGAACAACAAAAAGAAAAGCAATTCTAATTATCAAGGAGATTATATTTTTTATTGCAATGGTATCTTTAAATCCGTGCACAAAATTCAAATCATTTCAGTAAACATTTATCAAGAAATTTCTACATGACAAATACTATTCTACATGCTGGAAAAAAAGATAAATAGAGTATAGATGGAAGGAAAACATAAAGGAGATGGTACTTAAGTTAGGGGAATCTTTAGAAGATAGTTAAAAGAGATTTGGTGTAAAGGATGACAGAAATTCAGAATTCAATACCTGGGACATAGACTATTCCACTTATGCATAGCAGTCAGTACAAAGCCATTGAGAGAGGAAAATAGTTAGGAATATAAAGGGAAAGAAGTGGGCTAGTATGGTAGATTTTAGAGTATCTGGAGAGGAGAATGTATACATGCTAGAAAGTAGGGAGGGGCCAGGTTGTGAAGAGTTTTAAGTGCCAAGTAAAAGGCAAATATTTTATAAGTTCTATATGTAAAAGGGAGCCACACGAATTTATTGTGTAGAGGAAAACTGTGGTTAAACCTATGCTTTAGAAAGATTCAATTTGGTACTTTTATAGAGGTTGGTTTAAGAATGGGGAGAGACGGGGGCAGCCAGGTGGCTCAGCGAGTAAGAGCACCGGCTCCAGTGTCAGGATGACCTGGATCAAATCCGGGCTCAGATACTCAACACCACACCCAGAAATAACTGGCCGTGTAACCTTGAGCAAGTTACTTAACCCCTATTGCTTAAAAAAAAAAAAGAATGGGGAGAGATAAAATAGGGAGGAAATGGAAATTATTGCTGTAGTCAGTCAACTAACATTAAGGCAATGAGGGGTTGAATTAAGGTGAAATGTGTCACTAGAGAAGGAAATTTATGTGAGACATATGATATTTAAAGATATTTTTGTTTATTTCATTAAACATTTCCTAATTGTATGTAAATATTATATGTTTTACAAATTTAAGTTCCAAATTCTCCCCTTCCCTTCCATTTCTTATGTCCTTATTCAGAGGAAAAGAAATTTGATGTTTACTATTCACATGAAGTCATGTAAAATATATTTCTATATTGTCATATAAAAAAAGAAAATAGATGTAAAAAAAGAAAAATTACAAAAGTAAAAATCATATGCTGCAATCTTCATTTAAGTTTCAACAGTTCGCTGTTTGCAGGTGGATAGCATTTTTTCATCATGCATCCTTTTTAATTGTCTTGGATCATTGTTTTGATCAGAGTAGCTGTCTTTCAAAATTCATCATCCTTACAATAATGCTGTTATTGTATACAATATTATTGTTCTGCTCATTTCTTTTTGCATAAGGTCATGTAAGTATTCCCAGGTTTCTCTGAAATCATCCTATTTGTCATTTCTTATAGTACAAGAGTGTTCCATCAAAATCATATAGCAAAAATTATTCAGTCATTTCCCAATTGATGGGTATCCCCTTGATTTTCAGGTCTTCGCTACCACAAAAAGAGCTGCTATAATTATTATTATTTTTTAAGCAATTGGGGTTAAGTAACTTGCTCAAGGTTACACAGCCAGTTATTTCTGGGTGTGATGCTGAGTATCTGAGCCCGGGATTCGATTTCCAGGTCATCCCAACACTGGACACAGTGCTCTTACTCGCTGAGCCACCTGGCCACCCTGCTGTAATTATTTTTGTACAAATAGGTCCTTTTCCCTTTTCTTTAATTTACTTGCGATATATATCTAGTGGGGGTGTTGCTGGGTCAAAGGGTATTCACCGTTTTATAGCCCTTTGAGTATAATTCAAAATGGTACTCTAGAATGTTTGGACTAGTTTACAAATCCACCAGCATTTCATATGTTCCAAATTTTTCAACATTTCCCAGGATTTGTAGATTTTTTTTTCTGTCATGTCAGTCAATCTTAGAGGTATGATGTGATATCTCAGAGTGATTTTAGTTTGCATTTCCCTAATCAGTAGTGCATTAGAGATTTTTTTCATGTAGTTATTGATATGGTTTTTATTTATTTTAACAACTGCCAGTTCATATCTATTGACCATTTATCAACTGGGGAAATGAGACATAAAATAGGTAGGAGAATAATTAAGTAAACCTAAAATTGAAAAGTCAGAGAGGAGTGAACAACAAATAAGAGGCAATCGACATTGTCAAATGCTGTGAAAAAGGCAAAGAGGTTGAAGGTCAGGAATAGGTCAGTAGATGTGCAATTAAGAACACTGATATCTTTCAAGGTATCCATCTTAATTTAATGGTTATATTAGAAATTCTGCTGGGCAAACGACTTTTTTTCAGAGGAGTTGAAATGCGGGGGTGTAGATATCCTTTATAAGAAGTATAGCTAAGAAAAGGAGAAGAAATATGGAATGGTAAGTAATGGATACTGAAGAAATTAAGGAAGGTTTTAATGGATGGAGGAAATGTGCATCTGTAGGCGGCATAGACGTAACAAGTAGAAAGGGAGATTTTATATTTTAGAAAAGAATTGTTATTAGCATTATTTGTTATAAAATATGGTGGGAGTGAGATGAAAGGCACAGTAAAAGGATTGTGCTTACTAAGCTGAAAGGATACCTCATCACCAGTGACTTGAATGAGGGAGGAAAAAGTAAGGAATGACATTAAAGGCATGACACATGAAGAGGAGAAAAAGAGAGGAGAAGAGGGAGACTATGATGAATTACCTCAATTTGTTTTGTCAAGGTCCTCAACAGAGATGATTGAAGAAGGAGTGACATAGGAAAAATAAGAGAAGAAAAGATTTAAAACGGCTTAAAAAGTGGGATAGAGAATTAAGGAGGAAGAGTAGAGTGGTCTACTTGAGTGCTTAAATCTAGTGTAATGCTGTCTTTGCTTTGTCAAAGGCCAGTGTTTTCTTTCTAATTTCCTCAAGGAATTTTCCCTAACTTTGAGACTGATGTAAAGGGACTAATGAGATTCATAAACATCTTCTCAGGGTAAGGTATTTGGGGCAGTTAAAGCCATGGATGAGTTGAGAGAGTGAGCACAGGGAATCAAAAGGAGCGGTGGCAATCATTGGGATAAGTAGATAACCTGGCACTGAGAGAACAGCCTCTATCAAGATCAGCAGCCCTAATTATAAGATTATCAGTGCTGGACTACAGGACTAGGGATGTGTGTAGAGGATGAACAAATGAGTGTCAAATGAATGGATTCAATGCATGGAAACCCTGTTGGACTTCAAAGTCACTATGATGATGCCTCCACATCTATTTTTCATTCCATACATAAAATTTCTATATATTTGTTTATTGTTTGCACACCTTGGAACCAAAAATTTACCAAAGAGATATGATACCAAGATTTTTTTCCTTTATTACCTAGGTACATTAATTTTGTTTCCACAGAAACTTTTCATTTTCAAATAATTTTGTTGCAGTCATATCTGGCCTTTCCTGACCCCATATGGGGTTTTCTTGTTAAAGATACGAGAATGGTTTGCCTTTTCCTCCTCCAGCTTAATTTACAGATGAGGAAAATGAGGCAAACAGGGTTAATTGGATTGCCCAGGGTCACACAGTTGAAAGTGTCTGAGTCCAGATATGAACTCAGGAAGATTAATCTTCCTGACTTCAGGCCTGGCATTGTACCCACTGTGCCACCTATCTTTATAAATTAGTATAAGAAAAAAGTATAAACATAGTTATTAAAGTAATTTTCAATTAATCAGTAATTTATTTTAACTTTTGTAATTGCCTGTCTTTCTTGAATGGTTGTGATTACCCTTTATACCCATGGCTATGAGAAGCATATGATCCATTTTTCTTCTAAATTTTCTAATTGTACTTAGTGATCTATTTTTATAATTTTCAATGATTGCTGATATTAAGGTTATGCATCTATTTAGAATGTGTCATAACATATAGTATAAGTTATTGACTTAAGTTTAATTTCTATCATACTGCTTTCCAGCTTTTTCAGGAGTTTTAGAAAAAATCAAGTTTTTTCCTAGGTAATTTCTATTTTATCAAACACTAAGTTATTGAGTTCTGTTATTTCTTTTTCCTCCTAGTCGTCTATGCCACTGATCTTTCTGGTTTTTTAAATAATACAATATGGCTTCAATAATTACAGCTTTATAACGTAGTTTGTAGTCTGCAAGTACTATTACACTTTTATCTCAATTCTTTTTTTTTTAAAGCAATCGGGGTTAAGTAACTTGCTCAAGGTTACATGGCCAGTTATTTCTGGGTGTGGTGCTGAGTATCTGAGCCTGGATTTGATCTAGGTCATCCTGACACTGGAGCCGGTGCTTTTACTCGCTGAGCCACCTGGCCGCCACATCTCAATTCTTTTTTATCATTTTCTTTGGCATTCCTCATATTTTTTTTCCAAAATTATTTTACTATTATTTTATCTGTTTCTATATAGTATGTTCTTCATATTTAGATGGGTATAGCATTGAATTGTAAATTAATTTTGGTAGCCTTTTCATTTTTATTGTGCTAGCAACACCTAGTCATGCTCACTGAATATTATTGTTATTGAACCTATTATGACTCTTTTTAAAAGGAATACTTTGTAGTTGAATCTCTACAAGTCAAATATGATTGGAATTTGGCTTTGAGATGTTTTAAGCATTTTGAAGCTATTCAAAATGAAATTTTTTTCTATTATTACCTCTTCGGGTATATTATTATTTATACACTTTGTTGATTTTTGTGGATCCATCATATATTCTGTGATTTTGCTGAATTTATTAATTAATCTAATTAGTATGTTCTCTGAAAGTGATTGTGATAGTTTTATCTCCTAATTACCTATTTTTATTCCTTTAATTTCTTTCTCTTGTCTTATTGCTATTGATTACATTTCCAGAACCATATTCAAT
Source organism: Petaurus breviceps papuanus (assembly GCF_028583685.1). Classification (NCBI taxonomy): domain Eukaryota; kingdom Metazoa; phylum Chordata; class Mammalia; order Diprotodontia; family Petauridae; genus Petaurus; species Petaurus breviceps. The sequence goes on from NW_027185791.1 coordinate 6,049,801, forward strand.
AATACCGGTAAGAGTAGGTGTGCTTACTTCATTCTTGTCTTTACTGTAAAAGGTTCTAGCATGTCTTTATTGCATATGATGCTTGCTTTTGTTTCTAGATAGATGCTTTTTTATGATGTTACAAAAGTTTCATGTATGCCTATATTTGTAGAGTTTTTAACACAATAATGTGTTGTAATTTGTCAAAGACTTTTTCTCCTTCTACAAAAATGATTATTTGGTTGTCTATTTTAACATGATTACATATGTACATATGTGTTTATGTGTATATAAGGTTTTGTATGTATGTATTTATGTGTACATACACACATGTTTTTTCAAAGAATCAGCTTTTAGTTTTATCAGTTCCATTTTTGTTTCTAATTCATCTATTTCCTCATTGATATGTATATATGCATATGCAAATATATATCCCCAATGCACAAATAAGCATATATACACATTTATGTGTGTATATACATGCACATATGTATTTACATACATGAGTGCATGCATACACACATATAAAATTTCCAATCATCTGTATATCTCTGGTGTAAATCCCTTTGGTCATAATGAATTATTTCTTTGGTAAATCATTAAAATCTACTTAATATGATTGTTAAAAGCATTTTAATCAATGTTAATTAATGATATTGATCTATATTTTCCTCTGGTTTAGGTATTAGCATTATATATGTATTATAAAATAATTTTGAGAGGTTTCTTCCTTTCCCAACTTTTAAAAATAATTTTTTGAAATATTTCAATTAAATATTTGACAGAATTCTCATTCAAATACATCAGGATCATATTTTCTTTGTTAGTACCCTCACAGTTAGATCTATTTCCTTTTTCTGGGACTGGGTTGAGATCTCTTTCTTGTTTTCTGATACTTTGGGTATTTTGTATTTTTGAAGATACTGCTCTATTTCTTTTGTGTTCTCTGTTTTTATAATCAGACATGTGACCCTCTGTGAAGCCTTTGGCAATCTAGGTGTTTCAGTGGATAGGGCATTGGACTGGGAAACAGGAAGACAGCTTCCTGAGTTCAAATCTGAACTTAAATACTTACTAATTGTGTGATTCTGAGAAAGTCACAACTATTTTTGCCTTAATTCTTCCTCTGTGAAATGAACTTGAGAAGGAAATGCCAAATTACTCAAATTGTTATTGTTGTTTTTTTTTGCCAAGAAAACCCCAAATGGTATCATGCAGACTTGGACACAACTGAAAATGACTCAAAATTTGTGGGATGTAGACAAAGCAGTACTTAGGAAAAACCATCATACCTCGAAATGCTTACTTTTTGTTAAAAAGAGAAACAACAGATTAGTTAGACATGCAATTAAACAAACTAGTAAAAGAACAAATTAAAAATTCTTAGTTAAACAGTATAATAGAAATCCTAGAAACAAAAAACAAAGTAATAAAATTAATATTTAAAATGATATTAAATTAAAATATACTAGTTGATGACTATATGAAAAAATAAAATAGATAAGCCAGTGGTTAATTTGACTTAAAAAAATATATATATATATATATAATATAAAAAATAAAGAGAGAGTTTACCAACAATGAAAATGAAATTAAAGCAATTATTAGGAAATATTTTACCCAACTATAAGCCTGTAAAATTGACAATCTATGTGAAACAGGTGAATACTTTTAAAAGTTCAAATTGTCCATATAAACAGAAAAGAAAAAAAGAATGCTTAAATAAGGCCATCTGAGAAAAGGGGATTGAACAGGCCATCAACAAGTTGCCTAATTAAAAATCCCCAGGAATGGATAGATTTGCAAATGAAATTCGCCAAACATTTATAGAACATTTAACTCCAATAATGCATAAAACGTTTGAAAAAAAATAGGTAAAGGGATTTTCCAGAGTTCCTTTTATGACAAAATATAAAATGTTGATATCTAAACCAGAGAGAACAAAAACTGAGAAAGAAAACTCTAGATAAATTTTTCTAATGAATATAGATTTTTTTTTAGTGAAAGCAATTGGGATTAAGTGATGTGTCCAAGGTCTCACAGCTAATTAAGTGTTAAGTGTCTGAGGCCAGATTTGAACTCAAGTCCTCCTGACTCCAGGACCAGTGCTCTATTTTTTGTACCACCTAGCTGACCCTCTAATGAATATAGATGTCAATATTTCAAATAGAATACTAGTAAGGAGATAACAGCAGTGAATCATAGAGATCACATACTATAACCAAGTGGGATTTGTGTCATAAATGCATTGATTGCTTAATGTTAGAGAACTATAAGCATAAGTGACTATGCCAATAAGGAAAATAACAAAATCACAGGATATTCTCAATAGATGATGAAGAAGCTTTTAAGAAAACACAGCACCCATTAAAAAAAAACAACTTAGAAAACAAATAAATGGAGAATTTCTTGAAATGATAAATCACATCTATCTAAACAACAACAACAAAACCCTTATCTGTAGTGGGAATAAACTAAAAGCCTTCACAGTAAGAGCAGTGTTATGAAGCAGGATGTCCATTAACACCATGGTTATTCAACGCTATACTAGAAGTGCTGACTATAGCAATAAGACAAGAAAAATAAAGAGAAGGAATGAAAACAGGCAATGAGCACCCAAAACGTTCACTCTGCAGATAATATGATGCTATACTTAGAAAACTCTAGAGAATCAACTAATTAAAATAATTAGCAACAGTAGCAAAGTTGTAGGATATAATCTAAACCCACAAAAATCAACTTCATTTCTATATATTAGCAAAAGCACTCATCAGAAAGATCTTGAAAGAGAAACTCCATTTAAAATAAATGCAAAAAACATAAAGTACTTTGTTATTTACCTACCAAGATAAACCCAGAAAATATATGAAAACAAGTACAAAACTCTTTTGACACAAATAGAGACAGACCTAAGCAACTGGAGAAATATTAGTTGCTCAGGATTAGATAGAGGCAATATGATAAAAATGACAATTCCATTTAAATTAATTTACTTATTTAGGGCCATACCAATCAAACTGCCAGAGAATTATTTTATATAGCTAGAAAAAATAATTTAAAAAAATAATCAGGATTGCCAAAAGGTCAAGAATATCAAGGGAATCAATGCAAAAAAAAAATTAAGGAAGATGACTTAACAGCTTCAGATTTCAAGTTATATTCCAAAGCTTTAATTATCACAATAGTCTTGTAATAAGTAAGACAGTAATGGATCAGTGGATTAGATGAAGTATACAATACACAGGAGTAATGCCCATAATAATCTAGTGTTATATAAATATAAATATCCAAGATTAGGGGGAAAGAACTCACTATTTGTTTTGCAGTAATTAGGCATAGGTTAACATGTATACTAAGATAAGTTCAAAATGAATATATGATTTAAACATAAAAGATAATTGTATGAATATAGAAAAGTTTTCCCATCAAATCAAATAATAAGAGAAAATTGTCTGTTCAATCAAGAGATGGAGAAGATCAAGGGAAGTTAAATGGATAATATTGATTATGTGACATTTAAAAATAAGAGATTTTGTAGAAACAAAACAGATATTACCAAATTTAAAGGCAAAGGAAAAACAAAAAAAATTGAGTTTTTCTGATAGTTTATTTCTCAAATATATAGAAAACTAAGACTTTTTTTCTTTAAAGTAAGAACCGTTCTCTAATTCATAAATGGTCAAAAGATATGGATAGGCAGTTTTCAGAAGAAATCTAAGCTATCAATAGTCACATAAAAATTCTCTAAATCACTGTGGATTAGAAAAACACAAATTAAACATTTCTGAAATTCAATTTTATAGCTTTCCTGTTGGCTAACATGAAAGAAAAGGAAAATGACAACTGCTCAGAGGATGTAGAAAAATAAGTACATTAATTGACAGTCAATAGAGTTGTGGCCTGGTCTAACCATTCCAAAGAAGTTTAAAACTGCATTTTTTTTTTTTGCCTATTGGAGGGCAATTGCGATTAAATAACTTGCCCAAGGTTATATGGCTAGTATTGTTTGTGTGTGTGTGTGTGTGTGTGTGTGTGTGTTAAGTGACTGAGGCCAGAACCGAACTCAGGTCTTCCCGACTCTGGGGCTGGCGCTAGCACCTAGCCGCCCCCAAACTGCATATTTTTTGATCCAGTAATTGCACTACAAGTCTGCTTCCCAAAGAGATAAAAGAAAAAAGGGGGAAAAAAACCTACATTTACAAAAATATTTATGGCAATTTTTCATGTTGCCACAAAGAGCTAGAAATTGAAAGGATGTCCATCAGTTGGGGAATGGCTAGTATTTAGTAGGAAAGGAATCATACTTCAGATAAAAAGGTTGAGGGGGTTTCTAGGTGGCACAGTGAATAGAGTACCAGCCCTGAGTTCAGATAAAATGTTTGAGGTCTTCCTCCCAGTATCACAACAGGGATTGGAAGCTTGAAAATGACATCTTTCAGAGTTACAATATTTAAGGGAGTAGATAGCTATAATTCTAGCCAAGGATCCCTTTTCTCTCAGGAGAGAAATGTGGCCAAATTTCTCACTCCAACCTCCTGTTTCCCCTTCTGTCCAGAATTAAAGTCTCCCTTGCAAAGGGGAGTGAGTAGAATATTTAATTTACCTGCCTTTTTGTAATTTTTAAAAATTTTACATTTAAATATGAAATGAGAAAAGAAAAAAAATCTATGTATACAGCAAAACATAAGAGAAGACTCAATATTAAACAGTAAATTTCCATTTCAAGAAAACATATAATAAATACTACATATTGTTTTCAAAGCTGCAAGCTTTTCTTTGCTTCTTTGTTGGTTTTCTTTTGTTCTCTGTTGGGCACTTTTTCTTTTATTTTTCTCCTCTTCCCTCCAAAGAAGACTACAGTTAAGCAAGAATCTCTCTCTCCCTCTCTGTCTCCCTCTCTGTCTCTCTCTGTCTCTGTCTGTCTGTCTATCTGTCTCTCTCTTAATACATAGATATAGAGACATATATATATATATATAAATATACATATATAAACATACACATATATACGCATGTACACACATATAAATATATATATAAGACTGTACTATCCTCATTTCTCCCTATTATCTATTTCTCTGAAGTTGGCTAACAACTTCCTTCATAAGTCCAAGTCATTCTATGTTTTTCTTAATCAACCCACTCATCATTTCCTACATCAAAATAGTGTTCCTTTCTGGATTCAAACAACATTTTCCTTCACAGGATCTTTGAAGTTAATTTGGGTATTTATAGTATTCAGAATTACTTCGCTGCTCAAAGTTGTTGCTGTTTTTACTTCCTTGTTATTTCCCTGAAAAAACTTTAGTATTGATTGTGAGACATGGATACCAGTACAGGACTGCCCAACATGGCATTCCTGCATGAAAAAAGGTGTTGTACTTTCTGAGCAAAGGTGAATCAAAGTAAAACAGAGGAAATATAAGCTGAGGAAAGCCAGAGACATCTTTATCTCAAAAGTTCTAATGGACTACTTGTGCCTGACCTGTGGTAGAGTCTTCAAAATTTGTAATGGATTGATAAACCACAGTCTAACACATTGTGCCCTGACCCCAAAACCATGATATTATTGGTCCTGTTTGAAAATGTGGGATAATCAACAAATCAAATCCTTTTTATATTGTTTGCCAATTTCCAAGATATAAATACTCACCCTGAAGATTTGTAAATTTTAGAGAATTAGTATGGCTCTAGCATACCCCTTGACAGGGGTCACAATCACTATAAAGTCATGGAAATAGGAGACAGAGTGTGAGATATATATATTGTCGTTGAATTTATCCCTCATTCTCGAAGACGATCATGACATTAGGGAAATGATGACATGTCTTGGAGTTGACTTGGATTTGAGTGAGGGAGGGCTGTGCAAGGTCACCAGCCTCACTTTCTCTTCCAGAGCCATCTGGGTCCAGTGGCCAGATATTCATCAGGATGACTGGAGATGGCCCAGAATGCAATGGGAGACCCTGGTCCTTTTAGGTTAAGGTCTTTTCAGGCTCTTACTTTGAGGTAACACCCATTCAGTGAATATTCCTCTTTAAGAAGTTAATCAAGAGTGTGGCCTCTTTAATAAAATAAAGAAAAAAAATAACTTGTAGGGAAGATCCTTCAGGCCTCCTGACCAAAAGAGAAACAGTTACCACTGAGTATTTACTTTCATTCTGTGCTAGGAAGGCAGGGACCTATTCTGCAATCTATGAGCTCCAGAGTGAACCGGGTTTACTTTCCTCAGGAAATGTAGCCAGACAACCCAAAGGAAAAAAGGCAGCTTTTGGCAGAGGAGAGGAGAGAAGAGAAGAGGCTACTCACAGGTTGTGTTTGTTCTTCATTCTCAAAGAGGACCATGACATTAGGGAAATGATGACATGACTTGCAGTTGACTTGGATTTCAGTGAACCTTTTTTTTTTTCCCTTTGGATTGACTGGCTACATTTCTGGATGAAAGATCAACCCTTAAACCCAATGCACTGTGGAGCTCATAGATTCCACAATAGGTCCCTAGAAAGCATGAAGAGGAGTAATGTATATGCCAAGACTGGAAAGGTAAGTTGGGTTCCTGTAATAACAAGCACCCTAGCATACCCAGGATGATCTGCTAGCACAGGTTCTTTGAACTGCTTTTCTAGGAAAGACTGCTAAAATTATGCTTTTAATTACATTCAGTAGTCCAGGGGAAAGGTCAGCATCCTGAAATCAGAGAAAATGCGAAGAAAATATAAGCAGAGAAATTAGCATAAAGATCAACAGCCAGGGCTGTGACTTCCTGAATCAAAGCAATGTTGCTATATGCTTTACATACACCACTGGATAAAGAAAGCCTTTGCATCAGAGCAGAGTGGGGAGAGAGAGAGGAGGGAGGAGGGAGGTCTGAAAATACAGCTACTCAGTCTTCTCCAGGGAATCACAAGGTCTTTCTCATGAGTGAACCCCTAAAGCAAAATACCAACTCAGAGTATATATATACTTCTCAGAACAAAACACATCACAACCCTCCTGACTCAGTTTCTAATTAAGTTAGTGCCAAAAATTTTGAAAGCCTTCCTACAAGCAAGCCTCCCCTAAACAAGCTTCTCTTTAAGCAAGTTCCTTCCACAATGAACTCTATGTGATTCAGGATGTATCACAGCAGGGCATGCAGATCTATTAATGGGCAAGGAAGATCTTATATCCCATTGACCTTACACCCTTACACTGCTTCAAACTATATATATATCAAGTTCAACTGGATACTTGGTAACAATTTGTGAATAGTGGAAGAGTTTATCACCAAATAAAGGATAGAGAAGATCACAGAATATAAAATGGAAAATGTTAACTATGTAATTATTTTAAACAAAAATTGCATAACCAAAACCAATATACCAAAAATTACAGAAGGAAAGTGGGTAAATGGAAGGAAGGGGTTCTTTGGAAGAAAGTGTTTCTGATAAAGGTTTCATTTCAAATATATTTAATGGCTTGATTCAAATGTATAAGACATGAGTCATTCCATAAATGATGCAGATGATCCAAACAGGCAGGTTTTTTGTTTGTTTTTTGTTTTTTGCTTTTTGAAGGCCAAATGGGGTTAAGTGACTTGTCCAAAGTCACATGGCTACTAATTGTGTCAAGTGTCTGAGGCCGGATTTGAACTCAGATCCTCCTGACTACAGGGCCGATGCTCTATTCACTGCACCACCTAGCCACCCCTTAAAACAGGGTTCAAAGAAATACAAAGTATCAGTAACAACTGAAAAAAATTTTGAATTACTAATAATTGGTGACATTCAAATTAAAGCAATTCTAAGATACTCCCTCACATTTATACATTACCTAATACAACAAAATAGGAAAATGAAAAATATTGGAGTGACTGTGGAAAAACAGGAACACTTATACACAGTTAGTAGAGCTATGGCTTGATTGTAGCCATTTTGCAAAGCAATTTCTTAAAACTATTAAACTGTTCATCCCTTTGGACTCCTATTAGATATGTACCCCATAGATGTAAGAAAAAATGAGGAAAATTCTTTTTATGTGCAAGAATATTTATGGCAAAAAATTTTTTTGCAGTAACTGAAACCTAAAAACTATAAGTACCTCTTGAAAATGGCTAAAATTATTTAGAATCTGCCTTCATGAAAGTATGATTTGTGAAATGTAACCTGTTTAATGGGATAGCATTTTTATAAGAAAGAGTGAAAGTAGTGATGCTTTCAGAGAATAGGATTTCATGAACAATTAAAGAGAGAAATATGTAAGACTGAAAGAATAAAACATATATGTGCATAAAAATTGCATTATAAAGACAATCTTGATGGACTTGAGAACTCTGATCACTGTTATATCAAGTCATGATTCCAAAGGATCAGAAATGAAGTACAAAATCTAACTTCTAGTAGATAGTTTTTGACTCAAGATGAATAATGAGATATATTTTTGGACATGTTCAATATATACATTTATTTTTTCTTGACTATGAAGATCTGTGAGAAGGGTTTGCCTCCCCAGCCCCACCCATTTTTCCCCACAAAGAGAAGTAGAAGATAGAAAAAATAAATTATTTTTTATTTCATTTTTAATTTAAGGAATAAAACACGCATTTCAATAACATTACATGAAATTGCAAATCTATCGCACACAACTTGCTATTCCTTTGAAATGCAGGCCAAGATTATCATATAAATTTCTTTTTTTCTACCCTTTCCCTCATTCCAGAGATGACTACCATTAGGCATAAATAGGTGTGTGTGTGTGTATGTATATATGTATGTATGTATGTATGTATATATCACAGATAGAAATATGTATATGCAATATTATTCCATACATCTATTTATCATTTTTTCTTGATGCAGAGAGCATCTTTCTTCATATCTCCTTTATAGTTAGAGTATTTAAATAGTCAAAATGACTTATTCATTCAAAGTCATTTTTAAAACAATGTTCCTGGTACTGTATATTATCTTCTATTGGATCTGCTCATTTTATTCTTCATTATTTCATGCAAGTCTTTCTATTTTGTCCCCTAAAATCATTGAGCTCATCATTTCTTATTGCACAGTAGTATCCCATAACAATCATATACTACAACTTGTTCAGTCATACCCCAACTGATGGGCATCCCTGCAATTTCCAGTTCTTTTCCACCACAGAAAGAACTGTGATAAACATTTTAGAACATAAAAGTTCTTTTCCTTTTCCCCTAATCAGTTTAGGAAATAAACTAAGTAGTAGTATTTCTGGATCAAAGGTACATGCATTTTAATAACTCTTTAGGCATAACCCCAGACTAATTTCCAAAATGGTGGGATCATTTTAAAATCCAGCAAAATCATTACTCTACCAAATTTTCCACATCCCCTTCAACATGCCACTTTCCTCTTCTATCATTTTAACCAACCTTGTAGGGGTAAAATATCTTAAGGTTTTCCAATCTGTATTTCTCTAATCAATAGTCATTTAGAGACATTTTCATGACTTGATTTTTTTTCTTTTTGTAAGAAATGAATGTAGGGAGAAAGTTATTCAGGATATAAAAAGCCAAACAATGGAGTATATATTTGATCCTAAATGCCACCCAGAACATTAGGAATATATTGATGTGATGTGGTCCAATCTGTCCTGGACTAAATTCGTTTGGCAACTATGTGAAAGATGGTTTGGAAAGCAGAGGTTTAAGGCTAATAGAGCAACATGAGAGCTGACAATTCTTGTTCTTCAACTTTCTATCTCCTTAGAGAAAACATATCAAATCTCCACTGCCACCACATGGTACAATTATTTCTCTTGTCAAGAAGAAGTTATTATCTACTTGATTCCACTTTCCCCAATAACTTTACTCTTTCTCATTCTGAAAATTTTACAGTAAAAACCAAAGAACTACTTTTTCTTTTCCCAATCTGAGTTTCTGTCATGGTCTTTCCAAGGGGCCAAATGCACACACATATTCATTTATGCATGCGTACACAGACACATGCATATATACATAAATATATACATATACGTATACTTATTTGTGTACATATTTAATTTGTACATGCTTTGAAACTACAAGAGCATAAAAAGTTTATTTTTATTACTCAGAACAGTGTTACACACAATAAGTTAGCATTTCCTGTATCCAAAATCGAAATTTTATTTGTTGGAACAAAGGTAAAGCCAGGAGATTTAGCCAATGCAAAAAGTGCGTACTCTGAGACAACTTTCAACATATAGAAGGCAATATTCTGATCCTTTTTGGAGCTTCATAACCAAAGTAGTAGTGGGAACATCTGCCTTGTAGTTAACCTTTGATTCAGGGATACAACATTGTACCTCAACAATGGATACTTAGCTGTCAATATTCTACAATTCACTGTGGTAACACTAGATTGTTATAGAAATTATTTTTATCATGTCATCAAAAAACGATGAACACCATTGATCACAGTCAGGTAAAATTAAAATAAAAAAAAATCAAAATCTGTGCATCTCTAATGTCAACTTGAGGGAATTCTACAGAATATAAATCCAAAGTAAAAAAAAATGTATATACATATACAAAGACACAAACACAGATACACAGACTCAGACACACACACACACACACAGACAGACACACACACATTTTTCCCAAAGAATCTCTTGAATTCCTTTCTTTTTTCCAAATTATTTATTTTTAGTTTTCAACATCCATTTCCACAAGACTTTGAGTTACAGATTTTTCTCCCCATCATTCCCCTACCCCTGACACCCAAATAGTGAGCCTACTGAATACATCTTCCCCCAATCTGTTCTTCCTTATTTCTTCCCCCACCCCCCCCACAACTTTCTAGAAGGGCAAGATGGATTTCTATAACCCAGTGCCTGTATGTCTTATTTACCAGTTGCACGTAAAAAACAACAACAATTATTTTTCAACATTTGTTTTTGAATCTTTGAGTTCCAGAGTCTTTCCCTTCTTCCCTCCTTATCCGCCCCCATGGGGAAGACAAGCAATTCAACATAGGATGTACATGTGTAATTATGTTACTTTCCTCTTGCCTCTTTTATATGAGATAATTTGCCCTAATCTACCTCTCTTTGACTCCTTCTACCAATATATTACTCTCTCACCTTTTAATTTTGTTGTTAGATATCATCCCTTTATATTCAACTCACCCTATGTCCTCTGTCTATATATACATGTACATGCACATGCACATACTCCCATATATATTTATATAAACATACACCCTCCTATACATACATATATATGCATATATATTCTTTTAAACTATATTCATACAAAGAAAAGTCTCATAAGTTACAGTTGTCATTTAACCATGTAGGAATGTAAATAGGTCAATTTCAATCAATTCCTTATTATTTCTTTTTCCTGTTTACCTTCTCATGCTTCTCTTGCTTATTATATTTGAAAGTCAAATTTTCTATTCAGCTCTGTTTGTCTTTTTTTTCATCAAGATGCTTGAAAATCCTCTATTTCATTAAATGACCATATTTTCCCCTGAAGCATTATACTGAGTTTTCCTGGGTAGGTGATTCTTGATTTTAGTCCTACCTCCTTTGACCTCCAGAATATCATATTCCAAACCCTTGGATCCCTTAATGTAGAAGCTGCTAGGTCTTTGCTATCCAGATTGTGTTTCCACAAAACTCAAATTATTTTTTCCTGACTGCTTGCAGTATTTTCTCCTTGACCTGGGGACTCTGGAATTTGGCTATGATATTCCTAGGAGTTTTCTTTGGGATCTTTTTCAAGAGGCAATCTGTGAATTCTTTCAATTCTTATTTTGCCTTCTGGTTCTAGAATATCAGGACAATTTTGCTTCATAATTTCTTGAAAGATCGTGTCTAGGGTTTTCTTGATAATGGTTTTGAGGTAGTGCAAATTTTATTAAATGATCTCTCCTATATCTATTTTCTATGTCAGTGTGTTTTCCAATGAGATATTTCACATTGTCTTCTATGTTTTCATTTGTTTGGATCAGTTTTATAGTACCTTGATTTCTCATAGTCATTAGCTTCCAATTGCTCCAATCTAATTTTGAAGGAATTATTCTCTTCAGTGAGTTTTTGAAATCCCTTTTCCATGTGACAAATTTGACTTTTTAAGACATTCCTCTTCTCATTGGCTTTTTGGGCCTCTTTTGCCATTTGAGTTAGTCTATTTTTAAGGTATGTTCTTCATTGTATTTTTGAATTTCCTTTAGCAGGCTGTTGACTCACTTTCCATGATTTTCTTGTATCATTCTCATTTCTCTTCCCAGTTTTTCTTCCACTTATCTTAATTTGATTTTCAATATCCTTCTCAAACTTCTTCATGGCTTTTGACTAGTTCATATTTTTCTCAGAAGCTTTTGATATGGGAGTTCTGACTTTTTGTACTCCTCCAGTTCCATACTTTGATCCTTTTTGTCCCCCCAAAAGGACTGTATGGTCTATTTGTGCTTCCTCTGCTTGCTCATATTTCCAGCCAATCACTAGACTTTTGAGCTCTATGCCACAGTTGAACTGTTTCCAAAATGGAGAGAGCTTTTCCAAAATTGCTGCAGTTTCTGCAGGTTCCACAGTTACTAGGAACCTGCCCTTTTTATTTTATTTTATTTTATCATTTATTTATTTTTTTAAGCAATTGTGATTAAGTAACTTGCTCAAATTTACATGGCCAGGTGTTTCTGGGTGGGTGCTAAGTGTCTGAGCTGGATTTGATCCCAGGTCATCCCGACACTGGAGCCGGTGTTATTACTCACTGCACTACCTGGTTGCTCCAAGAAACCTGCCCTTTTAACAGCCAGGACAAGCTCTTGCCCACTGGCCACACATGCCAGGACCACCACCCAAGACCGCAATCCAAATCCACACAGGATAAAGCAATAGCAATTACCCTCTGAATGGTTGCTTTGTCCCCCTACAATCTGCAGGCCAGGAGCTCTGGAAGCTGCCACACTGCAGCAGCTGCTGCAGCTGGGCCTCTGCAACTTCTCAGTCTGGGGGCAGGAGTCAGACTACTCCCTTCCATCCTACTTTGTCTAACAATGTTCCCCACTGACCTTTTACTTTATATTTGGCAATTATGGGTTGAAAAGTCTGGAAACCACCACAGTGATAGTCCTTGCCTGTTGGACTTCCAGGCTATCTTAAGGGGGGACATTTGTTTCTTTCTGTATCTTTGTGGGTTCTGTAGCTTAAAAGTTTCTTTAGAGACACTTTTTTTTTTTTTTACAAATATTGGAAGTGGTTGGACCAGGAGTGCAGACTAACTGTATACTTTTACTCTGCTATCTTGACTCTTCCCCCTTGAATTTCTTTTTTAAAGAGGCTGTGGTAAGCAAATACAATTACAGAATTTCACTGAAAACATTAGTAATGCTCAAACCTTGAGGAGTTAGCTCATATTTTGAAAATTTAAGAGCTTCAATTTTATTTTTACTTCTTTAGCAAATGATGAAGCAAAGAAATATGAAAGTAATGCCCTAAGTAAACAAATTATACCAGTTCTCACTTATATTTTTCCTCATGCTTTCTTCAATGAATGAAAGAGTTATATTTATTTTAATCCTTTAACTAGAAACAAAACCACAGTGCCTAGGACTTAGTGAAAATTTAATAAATTCTTATTGATTAATTAATCACAATATCTTGGAGCTGGAACAGATGTCAGAGCCTATCTATTTCAAGTAACATTTGAATCTAGATGAGAATTTCCCTCACAAAATGGCTGACAAATATTAACCTAGCCTCTGGTAAAAGGATTAGAGTAAACTCATTGCTTCCTAAAATTATTCACTGGGTTAACTTTAATTGTTTGCAAATCTGATTATATATGAAACTAGAATCTGCCTCTCATTCCTCATTCTCTATCTCAACTCTTATGGGTCTGCCACCCCCCCCCCTTATATCTTATGTTTCTGCATAATTTATATTCAGCCTTATTCCACTAGCTTTTTTCATCTTCTTTTTATGTTTTTTTTCTTCCTCCATTAGAAAGTTATCTCCTTGATGGCATGAATTGTCTTTATTTCTGTTTGTATACCCAGTACTTAGGATACCTCATATATTTTTGTTGTTGTTGAGTCATATTAGGTTCCATCTGACTCTATGTGACCTTATTTAGAGTTTTCTTGGTAAAGATACCAGAGAGATTTGCCATTTCCTTCTCTAGCTCACTTTACAAATAAGCAACTGAGGCAAACAGAAATAAGCAACTTGCCCAGGGTCACACAGCTATTTAGTGTCTGAGGCTGAATTGAACTTAGGACCTTCTAACTCCAGGACTGGCACTCCATCCACTGTACCACCTAACTGCTACCATCTCATATGTAGTAAATGCTTAATAAATCCTTTTTGCTTGAATGATTGTTGAAATTTTCTATCTATTGCTCCTGTTTTTGCCTTGTGGTAATGCCTCTCACATGAGAAAGAGTTTGTCATATATTAATATAGCATATCTGCAGTAAAACATTCTTAAAAGTATTCCCCATTCTTTCAATTTATACTTGTATATGATATGATTTTAAGCTAATTAAAAATCATGGACATACATCAATTCTTCAATGTCATAATGACATACAAGTAATTAGGATATTTTATCTTACCAATATAAACTATTAATCTGGATTATCAATTCTCTTGTTATAAATATTTTGGCCTTCTTTATCCAATCCAGAAACACATTGCGTTTGACTATTACATTTGATCATATCATTCAAATTAATCATAATCTCTAAAATCCCCACACATTTTCCATGCAAGTTGTTGTCTCACTCTATAAATTTTTGTAGCAGGAAGCACCCCAGCATCCCCACGGTGGCTGCCAACACAGGTCCTTAGATCTCCTTTTCTAAAGGAAAGCAACTTAAAATGGGTTAAAAATCTTGCTTTAATCAATCAAATGTATCATTTACATAGTTCACCGGAAAATGTCAGCACCCCAAACTTCAGAGCATACAGACAGAAGTTACAAGAAAACAGAAAATCATATCAAGCAGACAGGCCTCCAACTGTCTTGACCATTACCTCCATACCTAGTCAGTTACCAGAGAGGGAAGCATCAACATCTGGGTTTTCAAAGCCAGGGGGCTCTCAAAGGCTGCCCAGAGTCTTGTCTGGTCAAATCACACAACACTTCTCAAAGTGAGCCCCAAAACAAAGTTCACATCAAGGTTTATATAGCCTTTTCCAGACTCAGAAAATGTAACAACCCTCTTGACCCACTGCCCAATCATAAAATATCTCCTGAAAAACAAGCCTCCCACTACAGGCTTCAGGTGCACTTAACCTGGGGGCAGGGGAGATCTTACACAATACAATCTTAGAAAGATGGCAACAACATAAATTTACATTCCCAATACAATCTTCGGTCTTGTTTTTGTGTTTTTTAAAGAAGATGTAGGCCTTTACATTTATAACCAAAAGAGTATTCTGATAGACTTTATTCAACATGCAAAATGGATTTTTTTCTTGCAATGTGAACATTTCCCCTTCTCCAAATTTCTTTATTTATATTGCTAGTGCTACCATCCTCTTGGGAATCTGACCCTGGAGACATCATTAACTTTTCCCTCTCCTTCATCCTTTGTAATTAATCGGTTTCTTAGTCCTAGTGATTCAACCCCACAATATCTGAGAAGTATTTCCGTCACCTCACTTCCATAAACGAACACTCTAGGTGAGTCCCAGATCATTGTTAACTGGGGCCACTATAATAATGTCCTTATAGGTTTCCATGTTTCTTGTCTCTTCCCTCTTCCAATCTAGTCTTCATACAGCTAACAATCTAATTTTCTTAAAACCTATGTATGACCATATTATACTTTGCTCTTCAACCCTGAGCAGCCTTTTATTGCAAAGAGTATAAAATATAAGACACCTAGTTTGATATTTAAGGAAATTAATTTCTCAATTTGGCTCCTGCATACCTTTCTAGAACGATTTCATGCTATTCTACTTCATGAAATATATTTTTTGCCAAACTGGACTACCAGTTGTTCTCACCAAGACTGATGTTTTATATCCTAATTCTACAAATTCACTAAACCTCAATCCTTGCCTTGAATGCACTTTGTATCATCTCTGCATTTCAAAACCTTTGTCTTCAGCTAAAGCTTTTAAGAGGGGGTTATGCTTTCAGTGATGCTTTTTCTGGTGGAGGGGATTTTCTCCACTTCAAATGTCCTTGTATTATATTTATTTGTGTGCTTATTATATTCCCCTGGTAGAATGTAAACATTCCACAGGATGGTGAGATTATAATTTATTTTTTTTATCTTCCTATACCCAACTTCTAGTACACGACCTTACACAGTGCAGGTGCTAAATAAATATGTATTTCTCTGAATTTTTTGACTTTTCTCTTAATTCATAAGCTCACTGAGCCTTGAAAAGTTGTTTATTGCAACTCTGTCCCTCAAATGAGTATCCTGTTTTTAACAGAGCAAATATTTTCTTTCTTTTTTTTTTCCTTTGGCTTTTCAGCCAAAGATTTTCTATAATTGGTTCCCTTAGTAACAAATTAGTATATCCTTATTTTCTTAATCCCCCGAAGTGGTTTCTTTTAGGCAGAGAGGTCTCATTTTCTCTAGCTACAGTTAGGGATGTTTTCAAGGGCAAATTTTTCTCTGTTGATAAAAAAGAAAGCTCTTAACGGTTGTCTAGGGCAATCCAAACTTGGAACAACCATCTCAATGGTCAGGCAAATTGTTCTTAATCTCTACTTCAGAGACTAGAATCAACTGCTTCACAGTGTTTGTATAAAGAAAGTACTTTGTAAAGCTTAGGGTGCATTAGTGGTTGAACTTTTTTTTTTCCTGTTTTGCAACCTGTCTGTGAATAGAGGGGCAGGCCTGAAGTCAAGCAGACTTATCTTCCTGAGTTCAAATTTGTCCTCTGACACTCATTAACTGTGTGACCCTGGGCAAGTCACTTACTTTAATTTATTCGTGTATAAAATGAACTGGAGAAGGAAATGGCAAATCACTCCAATATCTTTGCCAAGAAATCCCCAAAAGGGTCACAAAGAGTCTAACAAGACTAGAAAAAAATGACTAAATACGAATCTGTTTCTAAGGAAAGGATAAAATGGAGTCATTTGTTCATCTGGGATTCCAGATTTCAGTTTTGCTTCAAACATTTGACAGAATATGTGTACGAGATGTGATCAGACTTGCGGTGTATTTACCTGAAATTATTTCAAGGTGTTTATTTTCTGCACACTAAGAAAATCTACCATGATTGTGATTATCTCTTTCAGTGTGGTGTAAACATTGCTCATTAAAATAGCACTGTGCAAACAAGAGTACTTAGCATAGATAACTTCAGGGTGATTATTTCTAAAAATAACTGTTCAGAATTATATAGAGCTTTAAGGTTTACAAAGTACTTATTTCTCAACACTCCTATGAGGTAAGTAATACAAACATTTTCATCCTGCCAATAGTATTTTGGGGTCATATATTTAGAATTGTTAGGCTTCAGAATCATTTACTCATTTCATAAATGAAGAGACTGAGTCCTAGAGAACTTGTGATTTCTCCAAGAATTCAGGTAGCAAGTAGGTAAGACAACATTTTAATTTATATCCTTTGATTATAAGTATTTTTGACACAACATGGGAAACTGAAGCTCAAAATTTTGACTTGCACATGGTTACATAGCATTTTCTTTTTTAAGAGAGAGGCAATATGATGTTACAAAGAACTGTAGAGTTGATATCATGTCAAATGAGTTTTATAGTATTTGCATTATTAAGGTGTTAGGACCCTTGTAAATTCTTATGATGATATGTAATTTAGTAAAATAGAGAAAACTGATTTCATTCTACTATTTATTCAATTAACATTTATTGAGGAAAGATGTTA
This sequence comes from Petaurus breviceps papuanus, assembly GCF_028583685.1. Classification (NCBI taxonomy): domain Eukaryota; kingdom Metazoa; phylum Chordata; class Mammalia; order Diprotodontia; family Petauridae; genus Petaurus; species Petaurus breviceps. Next base: position 6,067,599 of record NW_027185791.1, read on the forward strand.
TGAGGAGATAATCATTTCAAAATCTCTGATAAGTGGAAGTAGAACAGTCAGCTTTATAAAAAATAATCTGGCAAGGATAAAAAAAGAATAGTAGAGCAAGAAATTATTACTTAATTTGGGGTTCCAAACTAGGGGCAAATTGTGGAACAAAGACCTTGAAGATGAATATGGGAACACCAAAATAGATACACAGACTAGGGTCTAGTCACACACTTAATGATCTCAGATACTCTGATAATTCTTGAATTATGTATCTTTGACCTGATTTCCGGGTAAACTTTTTTTTAAAATGTACCTTAAATTTTATGCCATTTTCACTCACTTGATTGTGTTCTAAAGCATGACTTGCAGGAAACTGTCTATTTCTTAACGCTTTCATTAAAAAAATGATCAAAAAATGAGAGATATGCAATAAAAGTCCTAGGAAGCCAACAAATAAAAAATCTACCTAAACACTAAAATAAAAATTTAAAACTCAAATAATAGATTTTAAAATTAAAAAGAAACTTGCTAAATTGATAGCTATAACTAGAGACTATTGAAAAACAACAGTATATAGTCTATTTAAATTTTAAAAATGTATAGAAGAAAACCAAATTTCTGCTAGTAAAACAAAGAAATTAAAACAAATACAGAAGCAAAAAATTTATAAGGAAATAGTTTACCAATTTGTATATTAAAAATTGATGAGTTAAATAAAATGGAGGAATGTCTAAAATGTACTTTAAATATTCTGATAAATACAACAAGAAGTAATAGAATTTAAAGAAACAAATTTTGGGAAAGGATGTTGAAAAGTCCATGGATAAACTACCAAAGTGGGAGGGAGGAGAGAGAAAACAGGACCAAAGAGATTTTAAATAAGTTCTATCAAACCAAAAGCAATCCATACCAATATCATATAAACTGTATTCAAAAGTAGGGGTAGAATAGATCCTACTAACATACGTCTGTGATAAAGATATAGTTTTTATGCCAAAAATATATTTATACAAGAAGTTAAGAAAATACTAACAAATAAGAAAAATACTAAAAAGATGTTTCAATATGACTGGGTACGATTTACAAAAGCCATGCAGGCAATTTTGATGTGTCTTTGGGGAATTACTATACCTTATAGACTAATCTAAAGTTATTTTGTAATTAATTTTAATTGTTATCTTGGAAATAACACAAAATGTTTTCTCTGGCTAAGGGAAAATAATATAAATCAACTTATTGCTACTTTCTTATAGTTTATTTTGTTGTTGTTGCCCAATTACATATCAAAAGAATTTTAGTATTCATTTTTACGAGACTTTGAGTTCCAAATTTTTCTCCCTCCCTCCCCCGCCTCTTCTGAAAATGGTCAACAGTTTGATATAGTTTATACATGTATAAACTATGTCTATCATGTATATTATGGAGGCTTGAATTCCTGCTCCACCAAACTGGGGCTCATGATTTCCCACTGATTTGCTGAGGTAAGGCTTGCAGCTAGCTTGCTGGGGTGCTTTGATCTTTAGCTGTGCTTACCTTTCAATGAAATGACATTGACCTTTCTTGCCTATCCTCCAAGTAAGACGGTTTTGCTCCATAATTTTGCTTTTGTTGCTCCAGGATTTTTTTTTTTGGGGGGGGGTTATTTTATGGTTGTTTGGAGGTGAGTGGGAGAATTAGAGTGATTACTGCTTTCTAAGCCATCTTGGCTTCTTGCCATTTTCTGTTTTAATTTTTTAAAAACTGTATTTATTTTAATTTAATTTTAAATTAAATAATTAACTTATTTTTAGTTTGTAACATTCATTTCTACAAGATTTTGCATTCCAAAATTCCAAATTTTCTCCCCATCTCATCCCTCCTCCCACTCCAAGATGGCATCCATCCTGATTACCCCTTCCCCCACTCTAATTTCCCTTTTATCACCCCTTAACCCCCTCCCCTTACTTTGTTTTTTATTTTTTTTATTTTTTAATATTCACTCCCATAAGTTTTAAATTTTCTCCCGCTACCTCTGCATACCTTCCAATACTGCTTCCAATCTGATATGGGCTTTATGCATACATTCTTATTAAAACATTTTTTTACATTAATCATGTTGCATAGAAGAATTATAATAAATGAGAAAAACCATGAGAAAAAAAATTAAGCAACAAAGAAAATAGTCTGCTTCATTCTGCATTCAAACTCCATAGTGGTTGGCATTTTCCATTGAATATCCTTTGGAACTGTTTTAGGTCCTTGCATTGCTGAGAAGGGCTAAATCTATCAAAATTAGTCCTGACACACTGTGGGTGATCCTATGTACAATGTTCTCCTGTTTCTGCTTCCCTCTCCCCCTTATTTCTTGTATGGCAAGACAGATTTCTATACCACATTGCCTGTATATCTTATTTCCCACTTGCATGTATAAACAATTTTTAACATTTTTTTCTAAAACTTTGAGTTCCAAATGCTCTGCCTTCTCTCCCCACCCACCCTCATTGATAAGGCAAGCAATTCAATATAGGCTATACATTTTTACTTATGCAAATCACTTCCATAATAGTCATGTTGTGAAAGAATATATTTCTGTCCATCCTATACCCCCTCCCATTTATTCAATTTTTTCCTTTGACCCTGTCCCTTTTCAAAAGTTTTTGCTTCTAAGTATTCTATTTCCTCCAACTGCCCTAATACTGAGAAAGGTCTTGTGATTTACAAATATCATTTTTTTCCATAAAGGAATGTAAACAGTTCAACTTTAACAAGTTCTTTATGATTTTTTCCTTTTCTATTTACCTTTCCATAATTCTCTTGATTCGTTTATTTGAAATTCCAGTTTTCTATTCAGTCCTGGTCTTTTCATCAAGAATGCTTGAAAATCCTGTATTTCAATGAATGTCCTTTTTGCCCCTGAAATATTATACTCAGTTTTGCTGGATAGTTGATTCTTCATTTTAATACTAGCTCCTCTGACCTCCAGAATATCATATTCACAGGTCTTTCATCCCTTGATGTTGAAGTTTCTATATCTTGTGCTATTCTGATTGTGTTTCCACAATATTAAAATTGTTTCTTTTTTGCTTGACCTGGGTACCCTGGAATTTGGCTACAGTATTCCTACGTGTTTTCCTTTTAGGATCTCTTTCAAGAGGCGATTGGTGGATTCTTTCAATTTCTATTTTCCCCTTTGGTTCTAGAATATCAGGGTAGTTTTCCTTGATAATTTCTTGAAAGATGATGTTTAGGCTCTTTTTTTATCATGGATTTCTGGTAGATCAATAATTTTAAAATTATCTCTCCTGGATCTATTTTTAGGTCAGTTGTTTTTCCAATGAGATATTTAATATTATCTTCAATTTTTTTCATTCTTTTGGTTCTATTTTATTATTTCTTGATTTCTCATAAAGTCATTAGCTTCCATTTGCTCTATTCTAATTTTTAAAGAATTATTTTCTTAAGTGAATTTTTGGACTTCCTTTTCCATTTGGCCAAATCTGCTTTTTAAGGAATTCTTCTCCTCATTGGATTTTTTAACCTCGTTTGTCATGTTGGGTTAGTCTATTTTTTAAGGTTATTTTTGGGTTCTCCTTTAGGAAGTCGTTGACTCACTTTTCCTGATTTTCTTTCATTACTCTCATTTCCCTTCCCAATTTTTCCCCTACTTCTCTTGATTGATTTTTCAAAATCCTTTTTGAGACCCCCATGAACTGAGATCAATTCATAATTTTCTTGGAGGCTTTTTATGTAGGAGCTCTTACTTTATTGTCTTCTTCTGGTTGAATGCTTTGATCTTCTTTGTCACCAAAGTAAGATTCTATAGTCTGGGTTTTTATTTGGGGCTGTACCTGGACGCCAGCTGAACCACACTCCTCTTTCATCCAGGTCCCACAAAATTTGCCCACTGACCTTCTATGCTGTCTTTGGGATTTGTTGGTTGAAAAGGCTGGAAAAGTGTTTCATTATGTTGTTTTCTTGATTCTGTAGATCTATAATTTTTTTCTAGAGTCAGGTTTTACAGTTATTTCTGGCAGTTTTGGGAAGAACTCAAGCAAGTCCCCACTTTTTCTCTTCTATCTTGACTCCCCACCCCTAATTTTTTTTTTTTTTTTTAGCAATCGGGGTTAAGTAACTTGCTCAAGGTTACACGGCCAGGTGTTTCTGGGTGGGTGCTAAGTGCTGAGCCTGGGATTCGATCTCCAGGTCTTCTCAACACTGGAGCTGGTGCTCTTACTTGCTGTGCTATCTGGCCGCCCCCCTAATAATTTTTAAAAGGAATTATTGAGGGTATAAAAATGGAAGGCCTGAAGGAAAGCATAATATTATTTGGAAGACTTTACTCTTATCTCTTTGAAGATGAAAAGCTAAATTCCTGGCAGCATTCTCCACCATGGTTTTGATGTGTCAGAAAATACCTGAGAAATCAGTTTTATTCTCAGCCATTTTTCCTGGCATTTTCTTTAGTGAGTTGAATTTAGGAAAATTACTCCATTTTATCAATTATGGCTCAGTAGAACAGATAAAGTCATTTGAATCTGGTTGTCACAATAAGGAAAGTACTAAGTATGAGTGCCATTGGCTTTCTAAGAGGAGAGCACATTAGGAATTGACAGGGTAAGTGAGGAGAAGATTGTTTCTCTTATTTAAAGTTGTTCTTCAAATTACAAATTTGTATTTTTCTTATTATATGTTTCTTGTAGAGGCCACACCTGGCAGAGATCATCCTTTGGTGAGATTACTAAATTATTTTCTGTACCAACCAACTAAGCTTCCTCCTGTTATCATAAAACAACAAATATTTGACATAAAAGGCAGAAAGGCTCTTGGAGCCAAAGTGAGATTCTGGGTCAGCTCATTAGTAGTATTCTTTCATCTTCTATTTTATATTCAACTTTTACCTGTCAGCTCACTAAATCTGATAAGTGGCAGTCCCTTTTGTATTTTGGTACCGCTGATAGAATTTTTACCTAGTCCATTCATTTTAGTCCTTTATACACTCAGCAGACTAGGAGAAAGATTTTTTTTAACATCTATGCTAGAATTTAAGGGAAAAAAAGCAAATAGATCAATAAGCTTTTCAAGCACTGAAGATACAAATAAAAAGAATAAAAATTTCCCTACCCTCAAATAATTTATGGTCTACTGGGGTGCAGTACATGCACATATGTAAGTATATACAAATAAATTTGTTGAGAATAAAGGGACAATATGGCCAGAAATTTAATAGAAAGAAAAGACACAGAAGCTTTACTATCTATATAAATAGAAGCAGTACTTATGCTAATCAAATTTTACATTTTTCAAAAACAAAAATATATGACCTCTAGTCATACACTGGTAATCTATATATTGACAACACCATCACCTGTAATGGGAAAAATATATGGATCAATTTGATCCTTAAGTAGATATGTTTATCTTAGCTCTAAATTAGTGGTTAGTAATTCAAACCACCAGGAAGAAAAAATTCAGACACTGATAGTGTTTGTAGTTGCTATGATAATGTCAATATAGTAACAGATCTGTAGCCGATGTCCTCCAGCTGGGATTTGCTGCTACATAGATTTCTTGGTTCCACCAAACTCTTTATTAAACTTTGGAAAAGGACAGTAATACCAACTAACAACTCTCATTGAAGTCATGCTAACTTTCTCTCCCCCATTTTGTATTTCTTCCTGAATTTCATTTTTAAGACCACAAAAATAGCCCCAAGCTTCTGCCAATTCTTAATTTAGGCTTATTTTGTGCAGTCTAAATGGTTCACATGAGACAATACCAGCTTCCTCTCTTCATCTCTTAATTCTCAGCCTTGAGCCCAAACTTGCTGTGCACAAATTGATTTACCTATGAAAAGGAAAGCCCTTTTCTTTGCTTATCACTACCTTAGCATTAATATGTTACATACCTGGGTCTTTAATTGGACAAAAAATATTTATTTCAGAATTAAACAATTTAGAGAAAAAGTAAATACTTGGAGAAAGAACAAAACTTCCCAACCTCAACTGCCACTCAAAAGTCTAGTAGGGTCAAATGGAATCAAGGAGTGAGTGAAAGAATGAATAAGGACATTTGGCTTTTTCCTAGAGATGAAGAAAAAGGAAAGATGATCACTTTCTCTTCCTCCAAGATCATCTTGGTTAGCAATGTAGATTCATGTGAGCCCATAGTTCCTCTTTGGAACACTGTCAATATGTCCAGTCCCAAACTATTAGTAACTCATGCTACCTGATTTCCAGTCAGTTGCTTTGATAACTCCTCTCAGCAGCCATTCATGATGCTTCATTATATGCTCCTCATTCTTACAAGTGTGTTCCAGTCTCAGAATAAATACTGGTACTCTACCTTTATTCAGCCAAAGGATAGCTTTCCAATAAAAGTATTTTAAGTTACTCTTCCTTGTGGTTGTGCTAAATGTGACTTACATAAAGAAGGAAGTTCAGAAGATTCTTAGTAGCCACGTATTTTATTTTTCTAAATCTGCACAAGCCCTATTCCTCTGAGAATTGAACTCTGAGGATGATCGGCTTCATATCTCTCTTCTTCAGTAATATGAAGAAATACAATAATATGTTGATATAAAGGTGAATTTTAAATACATCATTTATGTTCTAAATAAGTTCAGATATAGTTTCATTACTGGGAGCTTTTAAAAAGTATTTTCATTAATTGGTAGCATTTTCATCAAGATACTCTCTAGGTAGAAAATGGGGTCACATTTGTCCCAGTATGTTCTAGCATCACTGGATAATGAGAAAGATCATTCAGTGAACTTCTGATCTCATGCAATGATTTCGGCAACAGAAAGTCAATGGTGGAAGAAAGAATGATCAGGTATGAATGACATCGATAGTTACTATGTCTTTGTCAATATGGACAGCAGAAATTATGACCTATGATGCAACAGGAAAGGAAATATTTGAGATATATGGAACATTGAGTATTATTGTTCTCATACAAACTTTTCTTACTAGTAAGAAATGTCAAATTTAGGAACAGTAAAATCACAAGATTTAGTAGACCCTCTGGTATAGTCTTCGTGATATAGTTTGAATGACTAAGGAATATTTTCATAGCAATTTTGAATGTTATGTTATGTTTAACTAGATCATGGAGGGCACAATGGTTAAATGGTTAAACATAAACATAAGAAGTTAAACATAAACTCAAACCCTGAGTATGGTCTGGGCCTGGGCCTAGAAAAGGAAAATGAGGGGGCAGCTAGGTGGTGCATTGAATAGAGCACTGACTCTGGAGTCAGGAGGAACTGAGTTCAAATTTGACCTCAGACACCTAACACTTACTAGCTGTGTGACCTTTGAAAGTCACTTAACCTAAATTGCCTTGCCTTCCCTCCTCCAAAAAAAAGACAAAAAAAGAAGAGAAAAAGGAAATATTTGGAGTAATTGGAATCCCTGTCCATTTTAAACTTAATTGATAAAATTAATATCATCACTCAAAATTCTAGCACTGAGTAAACCTGCACTAGGTTCACACTCAGGAAAATTTTGCATGAATAATCTTTATGGCTCAGCCAATACCCAGAGTAAACTGAGAAAACCAAAGTTTGGTTTGTGTTCCTCCAAGGACCCTGGACTAACAATGGCGCTGACATCAACAAATATTAAACAAATAACATGTGATTAAAAATAGTAAAACAAAAAAAAAGGAAATTGTGTTCAGTTGAAATAGCATTCTTCTTGTGATGCCCTGAGTTTAGAGGTTCAACATTCTCCCTGAAAACTCAGTTCAGTATTATGTCACAATCCAATATTTAGTGAATAAACTTGGGGGCCTCAGTGGAGGGCTTGTTCCTTTCTCTATTGCTTTGAGTGTTTCCAGTCTCTTGTTTTTTGCAGCTCAATTTTTTTTTGCAAACTCAATTTTCTCAAGAAGATGGTTGATTTCATCAGATTGACTCCTTTGTTACTCATGGATGTTCTATAGTTCTTTGTTTTCCTCCATCTGGGCCCCATTGATGTTTTTTTTTTTATCAACAAGTCATTCAGAAGTCTTATTCAATATTCTTGATGCATATTTCTGCATCACTTGAAGGAAAAAGAAGGGAATGACTTGAATGAAAGGTGTGAGCCTTTAAGAGCAGTTTGCTATACATATATTCCACAAATAAATTCCAAATAGCTGCTAAGGTAGGATGGATTCAGTTTGCACTTAGGTCTATCAGTATAAAATGTTATGCAACCAGGCTATATAATTGTATCCTGTCAGCCTTAAAGTCAGTCCTTATATGAAGGCAGTACTGTTTCATCAGTTTAGTGTGGTAGCCTTTGCTGTATGGTTTCACTTAAATAACAATAATGTATTTGCTTTTCTTTGCTCTGAGTTACTTTGATTTTCCTGGATATGCTGTGTATTCTTATCCCTGAAAGATTTTAAAAAATATTGAATACTTTGTTCTACATATTAGTATCTCCTGAATAAACACACATACACACACATGCACAATTGCACCAGAAATCAAAGACTTCGGCATTTCTATTTTAAAATTCAGAAGAAGTACCCTGAGAAGGGTTGTCCTTATTATGATTTACAGTTTTGTTGCTAGCTTTGAAAATATTTTGCACCTGGAAGTGACTTTAGGCCTCAAGTCCCATTGAGGGACTATCTCCCATCTCCCCTTTCATTTTCATCATTGATAAAATATTCTTTCTGATAAAACAAAAAATAAACATCACTGACCTGCTCTTTTAGTGGTTTTCCATCACCTACATGTTTAACAGTTATAGATCCAGAGGTATAAGTGAACTTGGAAGTAATCTATTTGACCTAATTAATTATAGAGAGAACGAGAATGAGACCCAGAGAGATAAATAGGTTACTTTGAAAGGATGCTTTCTGGCATTGTACCCTTCATGATCTGGTTAAACATAAACAACTTTCTTTCCAAACATTTGGTTCATTTCTCTTCTTCTCACCCCTGGTTTTTTTTTCTCTATGCCAAAGTAGATTTGATGATCCATATCCAGAATAAACACTATCTTTCCATCTCCTGAAATTCTGTCCTTCCTTAGTACTAAGATCAACTATACCCTGAGAATGTTTCCTGATTCACATAGAGATCTTACTTTTCCTGAATCTTTTACAATGTTTTATCTCACATATCTTTTACTAGCTGGGCTTTAATTAGTTGCATTGGTGCTTGAAATTGCCTATAAATTGTAAATAAGTCTTAGAAAGGGATTGTGTCCTTTTCAATTTTTGTAGCCCCAGATACTAAGAAATTTCCTTACATATAATATGTGTTTAAAAATTACTCATTGGAAGAAATTTGCAGCTGAGAGAGTGGGGGGGTGAAGTGACTTAACAAAATCACACAACTAGTTAGTAGTACGCCTAGATTTATATGCTAGACTTCCAGATTCCCAGATCAGTGTTCTAACTAAACTATACTGCTCCCATCTGCAAGCGTTAGAATTTAGTGGATACTCATTTGAAGGAATATATATTTGATACCTGATGTTTAAATCTCAAAAACTATGTGGTGGACTAGTCAAAAACAATGAAAATTAAAACACTTAGTCTATTGATTATCAACACTTACCCATATCACTTCATCATAGGCATAATTTCCAGTTTTTATTAGCTCCTGTGGTACTATCTAAAAGGAATCATTCATTTTGGTCCCTTTCACAAATAAAGCATTAAAATAAAAGAGTAAACTATGTCGGAGAAGAGGCATCAACCTGGAAGGCTTTGGTTCAAATCCTGCCTCTGATCTCCCATTGCCACAGACAACTCTCTAAAACTAGGAGTTGCAAATATGACTAATCTGCATCTGTGGGAGAAATTTCTATACATACATGCTCACACAGTAGAAATGCCTAAGTTGATGAAATCACAGTAGATTTTCCACGCATACACCCTCCCCCACAGGGTTGTTATGAAGATCAAATAAAAAATAGGTATCTGTCCCAATATCCATCTATCTATCTATCTATCTATCATCTATCTCTCTATATGTATGTACATGTATCTATAGATACACAAATATACAAATACATTTAAATAACCAAACACATGAGACATATGCAATTTAACAGTGAAAGGACTAGATGCTTTGAGAAGATAAAACAATAAATTTACTAGTTCCTAAGCTGAAGGAACAATTTACTCAGTGGAGCTCAAGGGAGTTACTTCAATTTTCAATATGCTAAGCCACTTCAGATTTGAACTGTAAGTCTGAAGATTTCCTTGGAAGTTTCCAGGAGAGGTGTGGTCCACACTCCATGAGATCGTGGGATTACCTTTCCTCCACATATGTAAACTTAAAGTCCTATATAATTGTCAGCTATCATTTTATATGAATGGATTGATTTTGTTCAGTTTAACTACCCCATTAAAAGGAATCGAGTTAAGTTCATTTAGCAGTTTAGTCTTTTATTTTGAAATGAAATTAATTCCCCTCCCCTTCAATTATGGTATCTTCAGTTATTTTTTTCTGTTACTCATCAATGTCCAGTTTATTAGTAGTCACAGAAAGATTTGTTCTGCTACGTTATACATTCACTATGGGCCTGCTTCCTTTCTGAGCACTGTGTTTTTTGTCTTCATGATTGTTAATTCACGATGAAAATTCTTGAAACCCATCTACCACCTAGCCAGTCCTCCTTGATACTCTCTTCTCAATTTGGTTCTGTAATACCATACTCATGTGGTTTTGCTTTCTGTGTATCTTTTACCCTTCCTTCTCCATGGTTCCTGTGGGGATGGAAAAGTGAGATGATTGAGAATTATTGTTGTCCTTCATTCTTAAGGAGGACCAAAATGACATCACTCTGTTAGTGTCAAGTCACAGTGTGTTTGACTGTGACTGATCAGACCAATACAAGCTCAGAATGCTCTACCACAGATTGGGCACAAATAGTCCACATGAGCATTTTTCATGGGTTCTCTAAATTTGTGCATTTTGCACTTATTTTGAGCTACCTCAATTCTGTTTTGCTCGCAGAGAATAGCATCTTCTTCAATATGGACATGCCATGCTGAGTGGTCCTGTGCCAGTGTTTACTATGTCACATAATCAATTCTGAAGTTGTTCAGAAAGGATTTGAAAGTATACTTATATTGCTTTTTCTGACCACCATGTGAGTTCTTGTTTTGTGTGAAATCTCCAAAAAATAACATTTTAGGCAAGTCTATGTTTGGCATTGAAACAACATGTCCAGCCCATCAGAGTTGTGCTCTCTACAGCAGAGTGTAAATGCTTGGGAGTTTAGTTTAACACATTATCTTAGTATCTGGTATCTTACCCTGCCAGGTGATCTTCAGAATCTTCCTAAGACAACTCAAATGGAAGTGATTGAGTTTTCCTTTTTTAAAAAATTTTTTGGTCTTTATTCATTTTACTTTTATTTTACAAGATTCAATTCAACAGTTCCTTGAGTTTCAAATTTTCTCTCTCTCCCTCCTGGCCTCTCCCCTTCAGTTATTTTTAATATATTCCAGTAAACACTGAGACATAAATAGATGTTTCAGATGCATAGCTTTTCATTTAGTGAAGTCTATAATTTCCACAAATTTTATGATATGAATAATTGAAAACATTACTATCCATTTGGAAAGATAAATAAAACCTAATATATAATATTTAATCAGTTAAAGTAAAATAATTTAAAAATAACAATGAAATATTTATTTTAAATTTGTCACAGTTTTCTCTTTGTCCTCTATATCTAAGATAAAATTCTAATCAAAATGTGCACTTGATATCAGAGGCTTTCTCTATTAGCAAAGCTTAAATTTGCAGCAAAAAAGGAAAAAAATACATTTTGTAAAAAATTCTGAAAAAAAAGTTTGATTCTGTAAAACACAAACAAAGCAAAGCAAAATATCCCTCTCCTCATTCTGGCAGCTATTGGAAACTGAACTATTATAAATGAGTCTATGGAAAACGCTTAATTACTTAATATTATTTAGTGTATTTATAAAAGGGAGAGAATTGTTTCTTTCACAAAGACAGAAGAAGACTGCATAAATTCATTACACATAGGGATAGCCATTTAATCTCCAATAAGAAATGATTACAACATGCTGGAAGTCATGTTCAGCAATTATATGACTAGATGACAGCCAGAAGATCCTCTGACTTCAAAGTTATGAAGTGACTTAAAAAAATCTTCTCTGGATATACTGTGCAGCCATCTTGCCTAACTTCTCCTAATAGCCTCTCGGACAACCCCTCTTCTTCAAATTTACATCAGTCACCTGGACACCTTGGTAGCACTTTTTATTTTGGTTTTAATGACTGCCATTTTACAGTTTATTCCTCAAAACTTACCTTCCTTATCATTATACCCTGTATCATACTCCTTTGCTCACCAAATCCCTTGGATCTAAGTAACTCTTACATAACATTTACCCTCAAAGTCTTCTGTTGACCTCACTCCATGCTCACCTCCAGCCCTGCCATCCTTTTTTTTTTTGCTTTTTTGGAGGGCAATTGGGGTTAAGTGACTTGACCCTAGGTCACATGGCTAATTTTGTGTTAAGTGTCTGAGGCCAAATTTGAACTCAGGTCCTCCTGACTTCAGGGCCAGTGATCTATCACTGCACCACATAGCTGCCCTCATCGATTAATTTATCAATACATCTTTAAAAAGATTACAGAAAAGATATGATTAGCACTGGAGAAATCTTTGTCTCAGAAGGTGGCTGTAGCTATGCAGATAAATTAGCTCCAGCTCGGAGTATCTGGCACACACTTTCTCAGGTAGGAGATGCTCTCATCACTGGAGCCAAGCACAGAATTATTCAGATGGTGGAAATGCAGAAAGAACTACTTGAGCTTCTGAGATTAAAATTTATTAAGTATTTTTTTAATGAGAACATATAGTAGTTTGATCCTTCAAAGTAGGAACCAATAAACAAAACTTGAAAATGTGAGCCTGGTTCTA
>NW_027185791.1:6080480-6122645 GCF_028583685.1 Petaurus breviceps papuanus
GAAGTAATGTGAGATCACTTTGGAGAAAAAAGTTTGGAACCATATTGTAAAGAGCTTTACATTCCAAAGGAGAATTGCTGTTACACAGGCAACTTCATTTCCCAGAACTTGAACAAACATGAGGATAACAATGAAGTAAGCAGAAGCATATGTCCACTTTTATCCTTTTATTTGCTTTTCCTTTTTTTTTTTGAGGGAGCTAGTAATCTGCCAATTATTTGCATGCTATGAAAAAGCTCTGTAGTTTGGTAAGAAGTGTGGTTGTCTGCGTTTCTGCTCCTTGATATTCTGAATTAGATGAACACAAATTGTTTCAGAGTGCCAAAGCTTAGAATAAATCTTAGCTAGTGAAGAAAATTGAAAAACAACACAAAAATGCATACATATATACATACACACACCTATATATGTATATATGTTTATGCGTGTGTGTGTGTGTGTGTGGTAGGAAGGTATATATGATGGGGGAAAAGATGAAATCTTAAAACAGAGTGGCATGGATAATGGCAAGGGGTGGAAGACAGGAAGTTGACCCATTTCATGTTTGCAATGATTTTCTTTTGGAAAGGACAAAAATAGCTAATAAGGATTTGACAAGCAAGGTAAGTTTGGAGAAAGTGAGGCAGAATCTAAGCTGCTTTCAATGAAGGTCAAGGACAAGATAAATTACTCCCCAAGATACTGACAGGACATATGCAATTACTGAATCACTGCTTGTGAGTATTGAAAGATTGTACAGAATCATTATAGGTACAAGAGTAGTGGAATTCATCAAAGGTCCAAACCTCAAACAAAATTTGAAAAAAAGTAAAACTTCTGAATTATGGGCCAGAAAATTCAACTTTAATTCTTTATAAAATTTTAAATATATTATAAAAGAAGTATTTATTCAAATAATAATATCACATTAAATTATTCTATATGTATGTGTCTATATAGATATGCATATATAGACACATATACATATATTTACACACATAAACCCCCCCCACACACATACATACACACATACATATATTTATAAACTTTGGAAAACTTGAAGCACCATATAGATATGAATATTATTGTTACTAATATTGTTAGTTAATGTATAATAAGGGAAGTACTGATCACAAAGACTCAGCAAAGTTTCATAAAGAACAGATGATGGGTAGACTCACCACGTTTTCTATTTTGACTTCATTATCACACTTAGAGATAAAAGAAATACTGTGGATAGAATTTTCTTGTTTGCTGTGACTCCCCTGGCCCTTACTGCCTAATGTCTAGGTATATTAAATTGTGCCCCTCTATCAGCACTTTCTTGAAATTATATTGGATTCTTTTTTTGGCAATCTCAGCTCTAGCTTTTACTAATGCCGTTTTATTAATTTTAGGGGTCCTTTGCACCGCAGATACATGTAACCACATAACAGTCAGAATAGCTTTTACAAAGGAATGTTTACTTCAAAAGTAAAGAAAGAACAAATATATAAATACTGCCCCCCCTTACATGGTGGGTATCATCTCTCCTACCCCATTACCACTTAAGTATTTGAGAAGGAAAAAGGATTAGGTTCACAACTTAGCTCAGCCCCCATACAGTATAGTCCCACCAAGTTTCAAGTCCAAAGTCTCCCCTGGGCTTGAGATTGAGTACTCTGACATATGAGGACACACCATGGGTGGTTGGCTGCATATCCAACATGAAACCCTCGTTCCAAGGTCACCATGACTTAAGTTTTATTCTGGTTCAATTATACTCCCTTTACCTAGAACTGAAAAAAGAAAAATTAAACAGACCAGATCAAACCCCAAATCCACTTTGTGGGATAATGGGGCATAAAAGGGAGAGAGAAAGGTAATCCGTCCCTCTATCCAGTCAATTAATGGCACCCATGATGTCAAAATCACCCTCTTAAACAGCACAGAGAATAAGAGAACAAAATTGGTTATATCATTTTAAACATGAAGTCTTTTCTGGCCATGTAGCCAATGGGGGGAGAGGGTTTAGCTGTTCCCACCTAAGTAGTAGTGGAATGAAGAATGTCTTCTCAGAAACAGGTTATGTTCATTATAGATAATTTGAGCATGTGCAACAAAGCCCTTCTTAAATTTAGATTTTAACAAGGCATTTGACAAAACAATTTGAAAATTTTTGGCCACAAAATGGAGAGATGTGAGTTAGAAAATATAATAGTTGGACAGATTAAGAGTTGGTTCAAAGACCAGAAGTAAAGATTAGGAAGTAGGTATCCAGGGGAGTACTCCTAGGGTACTTGACTCTATTGTGTTTAATTTTTTTTTTATCAATGATTGTGATAAAAGCAATCATAATATTTTAATCTGACAGCAAATTTGCTCTGGATGGAAAGGAAAGAAGCATGATTAAAATGTTTATGACATTGTCAGTGTCCAAAAAATTCAATAGGCTGAAACTTAAGGCTAAATTTAGTGATGTGAATTTCAATATACAGCATTACAGTTGGATTAAAAAAAATCTTCACAAGTAAAAGTCAGAGGAGGCATAAGTTGAAGTAAGTTTCAGAAATTCTGAGGGTGTGGTGGATTTCAAGAAAATGAGTATGAAGACTCAAAAAAGCACAGAAAGGTAATTAGGAAAGAAAAAAAATATTCATTAAGATTAAACTGTTTATATCCCTACATGGGAAGGTGATACTTCTCACTCTTGAGAACTGTATCTCTATTAGGGCAGTTAGAAGGGGTATATGTAGATGGAGGTTGTGAGTATAAGTTAAATTTGATGTGATTATATGAAACAAAAGTTGATAAAAAAGATTGTACTGAGAGAGAAGAAAGAGGGAGGAAGAATGTGGTAAATTACAGCAAATGAAGAGGTGAGTACTACAATAGAGCAAGAGAGGTGGAGGATGGTGAGTATTGCTTGAACCCTGTTCTCATTGGATTTGGCTCAGAGAAATGTGTTATTCACACACACTTGAGTATAGAAATTTATCTCACCCTATAGGGAGGTAGGAGGATAAAGCGGAACACAAAGAGGAAGGGGGTGGATAGAGAGGTGGAAGAAGAAAGCACAGAAGTAGGAGGGGAAAGATGAAAGCAAAGGGTATGGGGGCTGATAGAAGACAGGACAGATTGAGGGAGGCCATGGTCAGAAGAAAGAGGGAAACCAAATTAAAAGTATAAAATTGAAAAGGATGAATTCACCAGAAAAGAAGGGGAAATTAAAGCAATAATTTGGAAATATAGTAGTCAACTCTATTCAATAAATCTGACAATCTAAGTGAAATGAACAAATACTTATAAAAGTGCGAATTACCTAGATTAAGAGAAGAAATAAAATACTTAAATAACCCATCAGAAAAAAAGAAAGTAAACAAATCATAACTGTACTTCCCAAGAAAATATTTCCAAGACCAGATGGGTTTATAAATGAATTCTACCAAACATTGAAAGAACAATTGTTTCCAATCATATATATATATATATATATATATATATATATATACATATATATATACATATATATATATACACACACACACACACACACATATATATATATATATATATATATATATATGTATTTGGAAAAATAGGTAAAGAAGGAGTCCTTCCAAATTCTTTTTAGGACAAAAGTTTATATTGATACCTAAAAAGGAACCAAAACTGAGAAAGAAAATTAAAGATCAAATTACCTAATGAATATTGATGTAAAAAAATTTAAAATATTAGCAAAGAGATTATGGCAATTTATCATAAGGATAACAGATTGTGATCAGGTAGGATTTATACCAGAAATGCCGCACTGGTTCAATATTAGGCAAACTATCAACAGAACTGACAATATCAATAACAAAACCTACAGAAATTATGTGAATGTCTCAATAGATGATGAAAGAGCTTTTTGACAAAATACAGCATCTGTTTCTGTTATAAATTCTAGAGAACATAGGAATAAATGGAGTTTTCCTTAAAATTATAAGTAGTATTTATTAAAAACCATCAGCAAGTATTATATGTAATGGTAATAAGCTAGAAGCTTTCTCAAAAAGATCAGTGGTAAAAGAAGCATACATATTGTCACCTTTATTATTCAATAATGTACTAGAAATGTTGCCTTTAGCAATAAGAGAAGAAAAATAAATTGAAGAAATTAGAGTAGTCAAAGAGGAAACAAAACTATCAAGACAAACCCAGGAACTACATGAACACAATTAGAAATCACTTTTCATGCAAATCAAGTTATATCTAAGCAACTGGAAAAACATTAATTGCAAATGGGCAGGCGAAGTTAATATAATAAAAGTGACAATTGTACATAAAGAATTTACTTATTCAGTGCCATGACAAACTGCCAAAAGATCTTTAATAGAGCTAGAAAAAATGGGATTGGGGTGGCTAGGTGGCACAGTGAATAGAGCACCAGCCCTGGAGTCAGGAGGACCTGAGTTCAAATATGGCCCCAGGCACACAAACTAGCCGTGTGATCTTGGGCAAGTCACTTAACCCCAATTGCTCTCTGAAAAAGAAAAAAATCATGGGGATTAATTGGAAATTATGAAAAAATGCAACAAAGGTTTAGCCATACAGGATCTAAAACTAAATATAATAATATAAATATAATAAAGCAGCAATCATCAAAACAATTTGCAACTGGCTAAGAAATGGAGTGGTGGATCAGTGGAATAATTTAGGTACCAAAGACATAGTAGTGAATGTTTATAAGTAACCTGTTGTTTGATAAACCCGAAGACTCCAATTTCTGGGATAAGAACTAAGTATTTCGGGGTGACCAGGTAGCACAGCGAGTAAGAGCACCGGCTCCAGTGTCGAAATGACCTGGAGATCAAATCCTGGGCTCAGCCACTTAGCACCCACCCAGAAACACCTGGCCATGTAACCTTGAGCAAGTTACTCACCCCCGATTGCTTAGAGGTGGACAGGTGGCTCAGCGAGTAAGACACCGGCCCCAGTGTCAGGATGAGCTGGATCGCATCCCAGGCTCAGATACTCAGCACACACCCAGAAATAACTGGCTGTGTAACCTTGAGCAAGTTACTTAATCCTGATTGCTAAAAAAAAAAAGGAAAGAAAAAAAAAGGAACTAAGTATTTGACAAAAACTACCAGGAAAACTGCAAAATAGTATGGCAGAAACTAGGCATAGACCAACATGTCACTTTCTATAGCAAGATAAGTTCAAAATAGATACATAATTTAGACATAAAGAGCTATACCATAAGCAAATTAGGAGAGGAAGAAGTGTTTACTTGTCAGATGTATAGAGAAGGGACGAATTCATGACAAAACAAGAGACAAAGAACATTATAAAATACAAAATGGATAATTTTGTTTACATTGAATTTAAAACGTTTTGCACAAAGTCAAATGCAACCAAGATGAGAAGGAAATCAGTAAATTGGGAAACAATTTTTAGAGTCATTTTCTGTAATTAAGGTCACATTTCTCAACCATATAGATAATTGAGTCAAACTTATAAGAATGCACGTCATTCCCCTACTGACAAATGGTCAAAGTATATGGATAGGCCATTTTTAGATGAAAAAATTAAAGTTATTTATAGTCATATAAAAAAAAAACTAATTCACTTTTGATTAGAGAAATACAAATCAAAACAGTTTTGAGGTACAACTTCACATTTATCACGTTAGTTAATATGACAGAAAAGGGCAATGATAAATTTTGAACTGAATATGAGGAATGATGCACTATTGAAGCTGTGAACTGATCCACATGTTTGGGAGAAAAAAACTTTAGAACTATGTGAAAAGGGCTATAAAATTGTTCATACGCTTTATCCTAGCAATAGCACAACTATGTCCATATCTCAAAGAAATCATAAAAATACAATGGAAAAAGGACTCACATGTACAAAAAATATTTATTATCAGGTCTCTTTGTGGTGGCCAAGAACTGGAAATTAAGGCATGCCCATCAATTAGGGAATGGATGAAGAAGTTGTGGTATATGAATATAAGGGAATTGTATTGTACTATAAGAAATGATGAGCCAGCAGATTTCAGAAAAATGGGGAAAGTGTTACATGAACTGATAATAACAGAAGTGATCAGAAGCCAGATAACACAGTACACATTAACAGCAACACTGTGTGATGAAAGTATGCATAGACTTAGCTCTTCTTAGAAATACAGTGATCCAAGGCAGTTCCAAAAACTCATGATAGAAAATGTTATCCATACCCAGAGAAAGAACTATGGAGTCTGAATGCATATCAAAGCCTACTATTTTCACTTTAAAATTTTTTTTTTCCTCATGATTTTTCCCTTTTGTTCTGATCGTTCTTTCAAAACAGGATTCATTTTTTTTTTCATTTTTCAGACTTGGGGAAGGAGGAAGTGAAAGAGGAAGAAATTTTTGAAAATCAAAATCTTATAAAAGTGAATTTTGAGGGGGCAGAGTCAAGATGGCAGAGGACAAACAGGACTTCTATGGGGCTCCGCCTCCCACCACCTTCAATTCATATAAAAGGTGACTCTGAACAAATTTTGGAGCTACAGAACACACAAAATGACCCAGAGAAGTTAACCTCCCACTTAGGACAGCTCGAAGGGCCAGCAGCAAGTGGCCAGCACAGCGCTCTGGGAGCCAACCCTGGCCCCTCTTGAGCATCAGGTTTTAGGTGAGACAGGGCCTGACTAGACTCCAGCTGAAGGGACTTCAGATCACTAGCAGCTGTGGAGGTTTAAGTAATTATCAACACATAAATGCTAAGGACAGAGTGAGAGGTCAGTGCAGTGTGGACTTGGGATCCAGTAGATGGGAGTGTGGTCAGCCTCTGCCCCCAGGGCAAGAAGCTGCTGAGCAGCCACCACCATGCTGCCTCCCCCACGTGGCAGCTTCAGTTCTTGGTCTGCAGTTTGTAGGGGGACCAAGCAAAAGGTCTGAGGGGTAAACTTTAATCTGATTGGATCTGGATTGTGGTCTAGGTTGGAGGTCCTGGGGAGTACAAAATCTTTGCCAGAGTGTGTGGAGGCTTCAGAAAGGGCACCAAACTAATATCTCCAGGAGCTGAGAAAACCCCAGC
Source organism: Petaurus breviceps papuanus (assembly GCF_028583685.1). NCBI lineage: Eukaryota > Metazoa > Chordata > Mammalia > Diprotodontia > Petauridae > Petaurus > Petaurus breviceps. The sequence continues at coordinate 6,087,510 of NW_027185791.1, forward strand.
CTTTGGTATGAAGGTACCCTGTCTGGTAGCAGAGACCTACTGTGGCAAAAACTACAAAATTCAAGTTATTGAGTGGCAAAATGAGCAAACAAAGGAAGCAAAGAAACAAAGCAACCTAACTTTACACTACTATTTTTGGGACAGAAAGGATCAAAGCATGGAACAGGAGAAAGATAGTGAAGTCAATACTCCAGCACCAAAAGCTTTTGAGAAAATTACAAGCTGGTTACAGGTCATAGAGGACCTTAATAAGGATTTGGAAAACCAAATAAGAGAAGTGGAGGAAAAATTGGGAAGAGAAATGAGAATAATACAAGAAAATTATGAAATGAGAGTCAACAACTTGACTGAAGAAAATAACACCTTAAAAATAGACTAACTCAAATGGCAAAAGATGCTCAAAAACTAATGAGGAGAAGAATGCTTTAACAAGCTGAATTTTCCAGATGGAAAAAAATCTCAAAAGGTCACTGAAGAGAATCATTCCTTCAGATTTAGATTGGAGCAAATGGAAGCTAGTGGCTTTATGATAAAACATGATGCTTTTAAACAGATCCAAACAAATGAAAAAATAGAAGGCAATGTGAAATATCTAATTGGGAAAACCACTAACCTGGAAAATAGGTACAGGAGACATAATTTTAAAATTATTGGACTACCTGGAAGACATGTTCAAAAAAGTAACCCAAAATTCATCCTTCAAGAAATTCTCAAGGAAAATTGCACTGTTGTTTTAGAACCAGAGGGCAAAATAGAGGTCGAAAGAATCCACCAATTACCTCCTGAAAATGATCCCAAAAAGAAAACTCCTAGGAATATTATAGTCAGGTTCCAGAATACCCTGATCAAGGAGAAAATATTACAAACAACCAGGAAGAATCAATTTGAATGTTCTGGAAACACATTCAGGATAACACAGGATCTGGCAGCTTCTACAGTGAGGTATCAAAGGGCTTGGAATATGATATTCCTGAGCTCAAAGGAACTGCTATTAAATGCAAGAATCACCTACTCAACAAAATTGAGTATCATGTTTCAGGGGAAAATATGGTCATTCAGTAGAATAGAGGACTTTCAGGCATTCTTTATGAAAAAAACTAGAGTTGAATCAATAATTTGACATTCAGATACAAGAAGCAAGAGAAGCATGAGAAAGTAAATTGGGAAAAGAAATTATAAGGAACTAATCGAAGTTAAACTATTTACCCTACATGGAAAAATGATTATTGTAACTTATGAAACTTTTCTCAGTATGAGAATAGTTGAAGGGAATAGAAGTGTGTATGTGTGTGTATGTATGTATGTATATGTGTATATACAGACATATACATCTATATAGGAGGGGATATGCGCGTATGGATACAAATGTGAATGTGTGCATATATGTGTAAAAGTATACATAGATAGAGGGCACAGGACCAATTTAATAGGAAAGGAAAATACTTAAAACTTGATATTAAGAGGTGAGAGAAGAATATATTGAGAGTAGATGGGGAGCAACAGTATGGGGTCAACTATCTCATATAGAAGAGGCAAGGGAAAATGGTTACAATGGAGGGGAAGAATTTTGAAGGCAAAAGGGTCAACTTTATTACCATTGAATTTGGCTTCCAGAGGGAATGACATACACACTTAGTAGGGTATCTCACCGTATAGGAGAGTAGGGGGGAAGGGGATGAGAAGGGAATGATGGAAGGGAGGGCAGGTTAGGGGGGTGAGAAATTGGAAGCACCCACTTTTGAAAAGAGAGAAAATCAAAGTACAAAATAGAACAAGTGGGAGGTAGAAAAGGAGGGAGGTAAATATAGTCAGTCTTTTGCAATATATCCATTATGGAAATGTTTTGTATAGCTATAAATGTAAAACCTATACTGAATTGCTTATCTTCCCAGTAAGCGTGGATGAGAAGGGAGGAAGGGAATGAATCTGGAATTCAAAGTTTTAAAATCAAATGTTTAGATATATGTGTGTATACTATTATTATTATTTTTTCATGTAACTGTGAAATAAGACATACTTATGCCATAAGGCACTGGGGCATAGAGATCCACACTACCCTACTGGAAAGTCAGAGGGCATATAGGAGAAGATATGGGAGAAAGCAGATTGGAAGAGGGAATATTTTGTGGTGGTGGGTAGGGGAAAAACAGAGAAATTTTGTAACTCAAAATCTTGCAGAAATGAATGATGTAAACTAGAAGTTAATAAAGCATTTGATTAAAAATATAAAAAATCAATGTTGAAAGCTATGTTTACATGTTGTTTGAAAAAGTACTATTAATTGGGTAAAATATCTACACCAAAAAAAATAAACAGAAAGGGTAAATGAGTATGATATCACAGTTAAAATTTTATTTGGAACTTTGACACCTGCAAAGGAAGCATTAAGAATGCTATTATGTCTAGAGTTAAGAGAATGATGATAGTCCACTGTCTTCTGCCCCAATCAGACAACAATTGCCATATTCTCTTTACCTTTGTGAGTCACTTTTTAGGAAACTTATCAATGAATATATTGGAAAGCAGCCAATGTGGGGAAGGGATGGGAAGGAATGAAAAGAACAGATTAATTAAGAGACCTGAATATGTTTAATCTGAAAGATTTAGGGGAAACAACAAATTTTTCTTGAAATATTTGGAGAAGTCTTATGTTGGAGAGGGATTAGACTTATTTTTCTTTTTTTCATGGGAAAGAATAGGAAAGAATGAGTGAAATTTGCAAAGACGATGTAGGTTTAAGGAGGAGGGGCCAAAATGGCATAGTAAAAGCAGAAACTTGCTTGAGGCCTCCTCCAATTACTTCCAATACCTGTAAAAAAAAGATGAATAAAATTTTAGAGCTACAGAATGCACAAAGTAACAGAGAGAAAAATATGTCCCATTGAAGCCACCCTGTAAGGGCAAGAGGAAGGGCCTATCACACTGAACTGGGAGCCAAGTACAACCCCTTGTGAGCTGCACTGGCCCAGACTCATGGCCCAGACTGGCCAGAGGAGACTTTAGGAGAGTGACTCACCAGCAGCTCTGGTAGGTTCCAGCATTCTCAACCCATAAAAGCCAAAGAGAAACTAAAATGTCAGTGGGGGAACTCTTTTGGAACTGGGTGAGAGCCCCAGGTGCTCCTGGCCTATAGATCTTAGGGGAACCAAGATACCATTCAGAGGGTAATTGCTCTTGATTTGACCTGTTTGCATCTAGTTTGCAATCTTGAGTGGTGGTCCTGGGGTGAGGAATGCCAGTGCACTAGTGTTTGTGGTGACTCTAAAGACGGTGACCTCTTCATAGCTCTGACAACTGCAAGAAACCCACCAATTTGGGACACAGGTCTGTGCACTCTGGAAGCAGAGTTCTACCATGACAAAAAGCTCAAAAGTCAAGTAATTGGCTAGCAAGATGAGCAAACAGAGGAGGTGCAATCAGACAATAGAATCTTTTTTGGGGGGACAAAAAGGATGAAAACATGGAAACAGAAGAAGACAACAAAATCAAAACTCTTGCATCAAAATCCTCCAAGGAAAATATGAACTGGTTGTAGGCCATGCAGGAGCTGATGAATGATTTTGAAAATCAAGTAAGAGAAATGGAGGAAAAGTTGGGAAGGGAAGTAAGAATAATGCAAGAAAATCATGAAATTCAGTCAACAGCCTGACTGAAGAAAATAACAAACACTTTAAAAATAGAATAACACAAATTGCAAAAAAAATCCAAAAAGCCAATGAGGAGAAGAATGCCTTAAAAAGCCAAACTGGCCAGATGGAAAAGGAATTTCAAAAACTCACTTAAGGTAATAACTCCTTCATAATTAGATTGGAGTAAATGGAAGCTAATGACTTTATGAAAAATCAAGATGCCATAAAACAGATCCAAACAAATGAAAAATAAAAATAGAAGGCAATGTGAAATATCCCATTGGAAAAACCATTGACATGGAAAATAAATCCAGGACAGATTATTTAAAAATAAGTCACCTTCCAGAAATCCATGATCAAAAACAGTCTAGAAATGATCCTTCAAAAAGTTCTCAAGGAAAAGTGCCCTGATATTCTAGAAGCAGAGCACAAAATAGAAATTGAAAGAATTCACTTATCACCTCTTGAAAAAGATCTGCAAAAGAAAACAGCTAGAAACATTACAGCCAAATTCCAGAGTTTGCAGGTCAAGGAGAAAATATTACATACAGGAAGGAAGAAACAATGTGAGTTTTGTGGAAACACAATCAGGATAATACATGATCTAGCAGCTTCTACATTAAGGGATCAAAGGAGTTGGACTATGATATTTTTGAGGACAAAAGATTTAAACCAAGAATCACCTACACAGAAAAACTGAGAATAATTTTCAGGGGAAAATATAGTCATTTAATGAAGGAGAGGATTTTCAAGCATTCTTGATGAAAAAACCAGAGTTGAACAGAAAATTTGAATTTCGAATACAAGAATCAAGATAAGCATGAGAAGGCAAACAGGAAAAAGAAATCATAAAGAACTCATTATAGTTGAAGTATTTACATTCCTAGATGGGAAATATGACAATTCTAACTCATGAGACTTTTCTCAGTATGAGGATAGTTGAAGCGCATATATATCATATATGTATATACATATACACACATGTGCATGTGTGTGCATACATATATATATATATGTATGTATAGCAGGGTGTAAGTGTAGGTTTACATATCTGTGTGTGTATACATAGACAAAGGGCACAGGATTATTTGAATAGGAAGGGATGACATCCAAAAAAAATTAAGACGTGAGAGAGGAATACTTTGGGGAAGGAGAAAGGGAGAGATAGAATAGGGTAAATTATCTCATGTAAAAGAGGCAAGAGAAAACTTTTACAATAGAGGGGAAGAGCAGGAAGGTAAAAGGGAATGGGTCAATTTTACTCTCATTGAAATTGTCTTATGGAGGGAATAACATACACACTTATTTGGGTATCTTATCCTACAGGAAAGTAGAGGAGAATGGGATAAGAGGGTGGATGATAGAAGAGAGGGAAGATTGGCGGAGAGGGTAGTTAGAAGCAAATGCTTTTAAAAATGAATGGGGTTAAAGGTGAAAATAGACTAAGTGTGGGGTGGGATAGGATGGAGGGAAATATAGTTATTTTTCCACAATAAAACTACTATGGAAATACACATGTATACTATATTGAATTTCTTGTCTTCCCATTGGGGGTGGGTAAGGAGGGAAAAATGGAAAGAATCTGGAAATCAAAGTTTTAAAAAGAAATATTAATAAAAATGTTTTTTTAACTGCAACTGGGAAATAAGATATACAGGCACTGGGGTATAGAAATCCATCTAGCCTTACTAGAAAGTAAGGGGGTTATGGGGGATGTTATAAGAGAGAACAGATTGGGGGAAGGCATATTCAATTGACTTGCTATCTTGGGCTTGGGGGGGTAGGGAAAAATGGAGAGAATAATTGTAACTCAAAATCTTGTGGAAATGAATGTTGAAAACTAAAAATGAATAAATTTTTTAAAAGACTTAGATTTAATATGAGGAAAAATTTCAAACTATTAAAACTTTCCAATTGGTCATATTGTATTGTAATATTGTAATAATACAAGCATATTGTAAAAGGGAATTCCTTTTCAGGTAGATTCTTTCTGCCTTATATGAATAGCGTAAGAGGTACATTTCAACTCTGAGATTTTCTGATTTTGTTATTCTGTAATCAGAAATGTATATATTTCATAAATAAATCTATTCTTTCAGTGGTTCACATCCTTTTCCAAGACTTTTAGATTAGACCCAATAATTAACAATGCCAATATTATCAGAGGAAAACCCTAAGTACTTTCTAAGGGATTCATTACCAGAAGTTTATTATCAGATGGCTTTATTTGATAGCAGCAACTAATGAAACCATAAATTGACCACGGATTGATTTCAATCTGAATCAGTGATTGTAAGACCCACTCATCTGAATTGTTGAAGTATCAGAGTAAAATTTATACTACTATTTCTTTTTTCTCCTTTCATAGATTGATTGCTTTAAGGAAATCTTGGTAGAAATACTAAGAACTCATCACCAATAGAAATGAAAGAAAAGGAAAGAATGTGATACATTACAATCAGAGTCATATAATAACTGAAAAAGCAAAGAAAATTACCTCCCCCCCAAGAATGACATATTGTAAAACTGACAATAAATATCCTGAAAAATTGTCTTTATCTGAAATTTGTGACATATCACTCATGTTGAAGAAACTAGTGCTTCACAGAGTATTTTAAATTCAAATAATCTACAAAAGAAACTTAAGAAAATCAAATAGATTTTAACAGAAAAAAGCAAAGTGATAATATATTGTGTACATACTGAAAGATGAGGATTATTACTATATTTTGTTTATGTCATTTGAATATGAATAAGGAAAAAAGAAATAGACAAAAAGCTGCAGGGGTTGTGTATACAAAAGTAATGATCAGAGGTCACTGATATTCATGACTCTGGACACATATATTGTGTGATGTCACCCCAAGACCGTATCTGATCAGCCAATAAAGGAGTGGAAAGAGGGGACACATTTTATTCTTTCCAATATATCCTATTAAATGCAGGATCTACTTTTTATCCATTATCTACTTTACTCTTTGGCTGCTAAAGAAGTTCCACCCTTCCCCTATCTATGCACATTATCTGCTTCACAGGGCATTTAGAACCCAGCTATTACCCAGGCATCCACAGCAGCACTTGTGCCAATACCAAAGGGAAAATTTATTCCCCCTTCTAGCATAACTTACCTCCCATTGTGCAGGTGCTCTATAAAAAAAATAAATGTTTTACCCTTTGAGATAGTCAACAGTGATTAAAGGTCCTTTTTCCCCTTGTTTTTCATTGTGGGTAGAATAGTGTATCCCAAAGGATGAACACATAGAGGTATCTTGTAATCTGCATCACAGATCTCATTGCATCATCTTTCCCTTAAAGCTGGTTGTTGAGATACTTCTGGGGCCAAGATGGTGAACTGAGTCAGGAAATTCCTGGAGTCTTCCCCAAATTCCACTCCAAATAACATGAAAACCCTTTCAGAAATGATTTAGAAGCAAGGAAGCAGCTTAGCAGTTCAGTATGGGTAGAAGTGTCATTTTTATTATATTATTTTGGCCTACCCATGAGGAATTGATATTTTCCAGTTGACTGAATTTGTGTGAAAAATATTTTGTAAATTTGTACACAATTTTAGTGTGTTTGTCTTGTCAGGTAGATTACCAAGAATTTTATATTGTTTGTAGTTATTTTAAGTGGAATTTCTCTTTCTCTCTATTACTTTGTTGTTAATATATAAAAATGATTACAACTTATGTGAGTTTATTTTTATCCTAAAAACTTGTTAAAGTTGTAAATTATTTCCAACAATGTTTTTAGCTGATTTTTTAAGCATAACCTCCTATCATCTGCAAAGAATGATAGTTTTATTTCCTCATTGCCTGTTCTAATTCTTTCAATTTCTTTTTCATCTTTCATTGCTATAGCCGGTATTTCTAGTATAATATTGATTAATAGAGGTGATAATGGGTATCCTTACTTCCCTCCTGATTCTATGGGGAAGACTTCTAGCTTATCCTCATTGAAGATACTGCTGGCTAATAGTGTTAGATAAACATATAATTTTTAGGAAGGCTCCATTTGTGTTCTCTAGTGTTTTATTTTTTAATAGGGAAATGGATGTTTTTGTCAAAGACTGCATCAGTTAAGATAATCATATACTTTCTGTTTATCTTGTTATTGATACCATCAATTATGCTGATAGCTTTCCTAATATTGAACCGTCCCTGCGTTACTGGTACTGGTATAAATCCCACGTAGTCATTGTGCATGATCCTTGTGATATATTGTTTTAATCTCTTTGCTAGAATTTTATTTGAATTTTTGTATCAATATTCATTGGTGAAATGGGTTCATTATTTGCCCTCTGTTTTGATTCTTCCTAATTTCTGTGCCTCTCAGTAGCTACATTGAAGCATATGGTGATCTGGTCTCTAGAGGTGGCTTGTTTGTCTGAGGCTGCACTGAAGCTTGGTAGGGCTGGTGCTTGCTGGCAGCTGCCTGTTTCTTTAGGCTCCTATAGGTTTGGGTTCTATATGTTTGCCTAGGATGGTGCTGTAGCATGTGAAGGTCTGGTGGCTGGATGATGCCTGTTTTCCCCAGCATGGACTAAAGAAGGTGGTGGTTCTGAGAGCTGCAATCTTCCAGTTACCCTGGCTATTCTAAGGCATGTGGGGGTCCTGGTGTTGGCATTTGCCTGTTCCACCACAATGGGGCTCAAGATGTCCTGTTCGTTTGCAGAGTTAGGGTTTTCTGCTGTCTTACCAGGATGTTTTCCTGCGTGGACTGCACTCCTCTCTCACCTGAGTAAAATGGAATTTTTTTGGCCAATTTTACAGGTTTCTTGGGCTAAAAGATTTTTTCCCTCCATATTATGTTCTTATACTCTTCTAGAATTTGTTTGGCGGCTCTGTTTTATGATGGTTTGGAGGTGAGTATCTGAGAGTTACAGTGATTTACTCCTTATTAGGCCATTTTGGTTCCAGGAAGTCCTCATCATTGTTCTTGAAGACTACCAATGATATCATAGGGTGATGTCTTAACGTGAGTGTGAATTCAATTTATGTGGCCACCAGACTCTCTCTCCTCCATAGTCAAAATAACTTCAGTGGCAAGACAAAATCAAGATATGTTATTATCCCTTAAAACTCATCCACATTCTGAATTTCCCTAGTTCTGGAGAGGGCATAAACATTCTTCTAGTCAGTCATATTTACAGCCTTGGTGTTATCTTGGATGTCTCAGGTTCGGTAACTGCACCTATCCAATCAGCTATCAAACTTTGTCATGTATTCTCTCCATTATTTTTCCCTCTGGGCCTTTCTCTGGGCCATGTTCAATATCTCATCATCTCTCTTCTGACCTATTGCAATCACTTCACAATTAGTTTCCCTGGCAAATCTTCTCCCAACTGCAATGTTTCCTCTCCATAACTGCCAAAGTAATTTTATTAAAACACGGCCTAACCTGTAACCATTCTAATCAAGTAAAAGATTTACTATCTCTAGTTTCAAATATTAATTCCTTTCAGAATTTAAATAAAATGAGCCTAACCAGAGATATGCTAAGAGCTAGTTGAAACTGGCCCTTGAGAACTATTGTTAAATTTTCCATGTTAGCATTTAAATCTTGGAAATCAGAAAACACTATAAAAGGAGACTTGTCTTGTTGTTTTGTTGCTTTTCTAGATTTAATAGAATGATAGAAAAAATTGATGCAGATTACATTTTTATTATATGAGCATGCATTATTTTTTTACATAGAGTCATTTGTCAAACATTTACCAGCACACCCGAAACCCAACCTACCTTTCTGCTTCCTTTCCTGGATGCTATGGTTTAGTAAAAATGACTTTGCTGTTCCTCATACAACTAACAGATACAGACATGATTAGGAAATTAAGGAATGATATAATTCATTAAACAGACCCACATTTAAAAAAGACAAGATTTTTTGGGGGGTTAAAGCAATTGGGATTAAGTGACTTGCTCAGGGTCACATGGCTAGTAAGTATCAAGTATGTGAGGCTGGATTTGAACTCAGGTCCTCCTGATTCCAGGGCTGGTGTTCTATTCACTGTACCACCTAGGTCCCCACTAGATTTTTTTAATGATAATTTTATACTGAGTGGAAATCAGACACTTTGTTTGGTTTTACTTTTCTAGTTGTGTATATTGAAATTATTACATTTCCTGAAATACTACATTTCCTGAAAAGCTGTCACTAAATATGGTTATTTGCTGTTTTCTTTTTTTTTTTTTAATAAAGGGATCTCAATAAATACATTCACTTTCTTGGTCACCTCCAGTGATCAAATTGTTTAATTATTAGTATAATATAGTCATTTATAACTGTTGCTGCTCAATCATGTCTGATTTTTCATGACTCTGTGAATCATGCCCTCCATGAAATTTTCTTGTCAAAGATATTGGAGTGCTTTTCCATTTCCTTCTGCTGCAGATTAAGGCAAAGAGTTTAAGCAATTTTCCCAGGAACACAAAGCTAATTAAGGGTCTGAGGCTGGATTTGAACTCATAACTTTCTGACTACTGTCCCCAAAGCTTTATCCCCTGAGTCACCTAGGTGCCTCCTTTATAATACACATATCATTAAAAATTCTTTAAAATATTTTATAATCAATATGTGAAACATAAAATATATTACTTATATTAAATATGTTTATTAGCACAATAGCAAGCATAATTTAAAATAAATATATCAGAAATGCATGCTCAAAATTTTTTTATTCATGAAGTTACCTGATCATAAATATTTAGGGAATACTACCTTAGAAATAGGAAGCAACTTAATAGTTTTTTTCATACAACAGGATGACACAGAGAAAGGTCATTCAACTTAAAAGTAGGAGGAAAGACTAGATATTCCATTGCTGAGACTACACCCTGACAAATTCATTAAGTAATTATAAATTTATCAGATTCTGAGAAATATGCAAGGTATTGTTATGTAAGGCAATATGGAATAAGGAAATATAGCCAAAATAATTTATCAATCATTTTTTTCTAGCTACATATAAAGACACATATATGCATGCAGTTATACATATATGCATAATCACTACATAAATAAAATATTGAGAAAAATTTGTTCTAATATCAATATCAGTGATATAATTTTTCCATATTGCCTAAGTTGAAAGATGTGTCCCTCCTTTCTGTTTAGAGTTGGTAAACTATTTTCTGGGAATGTGCTTTTTATGGTTTTTTTCTGGGAAGTATCTCATGTGAAAGCAAAATTAGAAATTTAGGAGAAAGATTCTCCTTACCCCACTCTCCACCAAACAGTTCTAATATGCTATAATCTTCTCACTCTTCTTATACAGATGAATCAGGAGATATGTCAATTTATACTTGTTTTCAGCAATATCTTCACTCCTGTTACTGATAGAGAATACCACTCTACATCTCAGCCAGTACATATGATTGCCAATTTTCAAGCCACTTGAAAACTTAGAAATGAAAAACAATATTCTTTTTGGATTCCATATAAGTTCATATAGAGAAATCAAATGAATGCTTATTTATTTACATGGTTTTAGGTATACATAAATATGTGGATATATGGACACATCAACATACACATGTGCATTAGACTTTCAAAAATAACCTATACGAACAATCTTTGTGATATTTGTGGCTTGAATTATGTGATAAAAAAAGACAACAAACTGTGATGGCGCATGTGTTTAGAAATACAGTTTTTCTGTACAACTTGTGGAAAAATATATAGCCTCCAAAACAATTTGATGAAGGTATAGTTTCTGTTTTTATTATACAACTACTCTCAAAGGAAAAGCATTCAGCAAAATTTATTTTCAAAAGCTTGTTCTGTTGTGAACCCAGATGGAATTCTAACACCTGATCCAAAGTACATGAAACTATTTTGTTTTGTTTTGTTTGAAGAAAATAATATAATAGTAGGGTGTGTGTGTGTGTGTGTGTGTGTGTGTGTGTGTGTGTGTGTGGTATGTTTAGTAGGTATGCAATATCTCAGATTGCTCCTCTTATTGTGGGAATAAGCTGTGCTGTATTTGAATGACCATGGACTCTAAAGTCAGAAGAACAAGCTTTAATACTCACCTCTACCACTTCATAGTTTTTTGTCTTTTGGCAAATTCTTTACAATATCTGAGCCTCTATTTTCTCAGCTATAAAATAGAGTTAAACAAATAAAACTATGCTCCCTACTTACACGGTGAAGTGAGAAGTTCCAGTCACTTAGTATCTCTAGCATCAATAAAAATTATATAAATATCATCCATCATTCTTTTTTCTCATTTTCCTTTTCATTAATAGAAACTTGAATGCCCCTACTTTTTGGATACTATCTCCTTAGTGTTTTGTTTTTGTTTTTGTAAAACTACTCTTTACCTGGTTTTCCTCTTCTGATCCAACTAGTCATTTTCACTTTCTTTCCCAGGATTATCAAATATGCCTCAATTTGTTTGACTCGTGTAACCCAGGGTTCTGTCTAATAACATCTTCTCTTTTCCCTATGTATTTTCTTACTCTTTGATCTCATCAATTATAATATTTGTTGTTGTTTAGTCATTTCAGTGATGTCTGAATCTTTGTGACCCTATTTGGAGTTTTCTTAGTAAAGATACACAATGGCGTGGTTTGCCATTTCCTTTTCCAGATGAAGAAAATGAGGCAAAAAGGGTTAAGTGATTTCTTGCCCAAGATCTGTAATGGAAATGGGAATTTGAAGTTTTTTTCCTGCCCCTTAATACCTCTAGGGGAAATTTGAAGACTGTCCCTGCTTTGAAAGTAAACTCTGGCCCCTAATAGGCTGAATGTAGTCATATGGATCCTGTGGTGGGAGGAGTTTGCTGAAGGGTAGAGCAGAACCACAGGAAGCTGCGAGTGAGAGCTAGAGAGATAGTGGAAAAGAGAGGATGCTTAGGCAAGGAGATAGAGAGATTTTTGAGTAAATATCAATCTTATATTGATTTGTGGGAAAGCCACAAGGATAGCACGGCTCTCTGCTACATTGTGGTGCATTAACTTTTATGTTGCTTTGATGGATTTGTTTTTCTGGTGTTGAGATTTGGTTTTCTGGTGTCTAAATAAATGCTTTGGTTCTGTCCTCTCTCTGGAGAATCTGTTATATTTTGTGATCAAGCACTGTACAGGAATAGTTATAGTCATAGTCAGTGCTGTAAATATTTCACTGGCACAACAGGGTCACTCATGAAGTAAGTGACTGAGACCATATTTGAACTCAGGAAGATGACTCTTACTGACAGTGCCTGGTGATCTATCCACAGTGCTACTTAGCTACCCATAGACTATCCTAGTTTCTATTATCTTTTCTATTTAGGTGACTCCCAGTTTATTTATTCAATTTTCATCTTTTTACTGGGATTCTGTCCTGTATCTCTAACTCCTTTTTGGCCATCACCACTTTGATGTTCAACAGGCATCTGAAATTCAATATGTACAAAGCAGAATTCATTCTCTCCCACTGAAACCAACCTGACTCCTAACATTCCTATTTTTGTCAAGGGCACATTTTCCCCCAATTAAACAAGTTCACAGTATGTTTACTCTCTATCCTATTCCTGTGAAGGACATATTTTTAACCCCTATTAATCAATTCCATAGTCTTCTAACTCCCTATCCAATCAGTTAGCAAGTGTTACTCCCACATGCAATGATATCACTGATATCTGTTCCCTTCTCCACTCACATCACAATCACTCTAATGCAAGACTACTTCATCTTACCTAGCCTGTTGCAATATTCTTCCAAGATTTCTCACTGTATATAAACTCTACCTTATTTTAATTTCTTTTTCATGTAGCTTTCAAATTTGTATCATTGAAGTACATGGTTAACATTGTCGCTTGCTAAAGGAACTTCAGTGATTTTTTTTATTGCTTCTGGGACAAAAGAAAAATCCTATGTTTGGCATTTGACATCCTTCACAGTCTACTTCCAACTATTTATCCAGACTTATTTCACTTTACTCCCCATCACAAAGTCTGCATTCCACCAAACTGACCCACTAATTTTCTTCTTTTGCCTGCTTTTGTACCCATACGTAGGCTGCTCTCCTTTACTGGAACACTTTTCTTCCTCACCTCTGCCTTTAAAAATTTATATTTTCCTTTAAAACTCAGCTAAATGTCAAATCTATGTCAAAAATTATTTTGATTTTCTGTATACTTTTTAAAAGTTTACTAATATGAACATATATTTTTCCACCCATAATAAAATGTAAATGCCTAGGTAGCATGCAATATGTTCTTTTTTCTTTCTATCTCTAACAATAAGTATAGTGCCTACCACATAAGAAGGAGTTACTAAATCCTTCTTATTCTTTCCACCACTACAAAGTAGTATGATTTCAAGGATAGTTCAAACTACATCTCTAAGTTCACTGTTGGATGGAGAGTGAAACATGTTCTTTTCTTAGTCAACAAGCATTAAATAATCCTTATGTGTAAGGCACAGTGCTCTCCTGGGTATGAAAGTAGCAACCAAAGCCTTTAATAACTAGAAATACCAGCAAGGAAATGATCTGTGGAACATTTAACCCAAATGCTAGCAATCAAACTGCAGAGAAGGTAGGAAATGAAAGAAATAGATATTTGAATATTGATGTCCATTTGTGTAAACTTAAAGAAAAAAATGAAAAACGTTTATAGCTAAGGTTTAGATTAATCATGACCAAAATTACATGGAAAATAGAGTAAAAAGAATCTGGAATATTTTTACAATAAAGGAAAAGTTTGGATTTAGTTCATACTAGATAAAAGAAGATTAGTATTTTATGGGTGTTACTCATTTCCTCCAGATGGGTAGAGATAGTATTCTTTAAAGATGATCAAAGAAAGAAAATTCTAAATGATGCCCCGATGTGTTAAATATATACAAAGACACTCCTATCGCTGAGTATTTAATATCCTATTTAGAGTGAAATTTGACTCTCCACCCTTCCCATTCATTGTAGCTCTCCTTTAGTTTTTCTCCCATACTCCATTGACCTTTAGGATTTATAAGCTATTATCCCCAAGTGCATGGACTATCAGATTGTTCTCTCCCCTCTCCCAACAACTTCATATTTGGCCTATATCTCTGACAGTTTTATTCCCAGGCCATTCTCAGTAGCTTTAATTTAGACATAGTTATGTGATGCTAGAGTTGGCAAAGAGGTGGAATTAGAGAGAAGTTGCAGAAAAATTTGATTATTTCATTCGGCTGTCTCATATATTTGTAATATGATTCATTCATGATTTTATTTCTTTTTTCTTCTTTTCTTTGTTCATTTTTCCTTTCTTTCTCCTCCCCTTCCCTCCTTCTTCCTTTCCTTCCTTCCTGGTCCTTCCCCCCATCCCCAGGAACTAACCATATTAATGCCAGACATAATGTGGCTGCTTGATAATCTTTAAACTTATTACATATCAGAACTCCCAAACTCAATTTATCTACCATCCTCAGTCTATGACTGAGTAGGACTGTACCACCACAAGTAGCCTTTTCTTTCTTTTTTTTAATATCACAATCTCTTCTTCCCCCTCCACTCAAATTTCTCTGATAACGATGATGATAATCATGATAATAAATATTTTTTATCATAAGAAAGAAATAAAATCAAAGGAAATTATCAAAACATTTGCCACATCTAAAACAAATGCTTTCTTTTGTGCTTCTAGATCATGACTTCTCACTCTCAGTTTTCTAGATTTAATTGATATAAATTATTTTGTCCTCCATGATTTATTTTCCTAACAATTTTGTGATTATTGTACAAATTGTTTTCCTGTTTCTTCTCAATTAACTCTCCAGTTCTTGCAAATCCTTTCAGGTTTCTCTGAATCCATCCTTTTTTAAAATTTCATAAAATATAATATAATATTCCATTACATTCATGTATCATAATTTCTTAAGTCATTCTCCCAAATGAGGGCTAATTACTCTGATACTGGTAAACTAGATTTTTATTTTTTATATATTTTGATGACAATGTTTTAACATAATTGTCTTTCTGTGTAATTCTGGAGATTTTATTTTGTGATTTAAAAGAATCTGAAATGGCATTTTAAAAACCTTTTATGTTATTACATATAGAAAAAGCAAGATGACAGACTGGTTAGGGTTTTTTGTTTGAAATAAGGAATACTAGCATTCAAAACTCACTAGGGATATCTAACAACTGTGGAACAGCTGTGAACTTGTGCAACACCTGTGAAGTCACAACCTTTACATCACTCAGACTACTCTCTTACATTTAAACCATAGTTGGCACTGATAGAAGAAGTTCCTACATGAGAACTTCTCTCTTCTGAGGAAAATCATAGTTTGTGTATATGCACATATCTCTATGTTATGAATGAGCTAATGGCCCAGTTCACAATCTCTTTTCTCTGTGAAATTTATCCAGCTCCTCTATGCCTTAACAATAGCTTTCTTTTCTAATTTTTCATAGTACATACTGCCTTTACCTTTATCTGGCATTTATTGTAAGCTATACTGTGATATTATTAAGATATTTAGGATTACGTCTTACAAATTCAAATTTTAATTTAAAAGAGATCTTAGGAATCATGTAATGGAACCCCATCATTTTATAGACATGTGTTAGAATTAAGTAAAATAGAGTGCTTAAGCACATGGAACAGGCACTATTTTAAACTATCATAGGGTTCTCCACATAATATGTAATTGATCAATATTTTGAAGAGTATAAAGACAATTTACTGTATTATTTTAATCAAAAGCATAAAAAGGAATTCCTGTAAAACTTACATGTGGAAAACTTGTACAGATTGGGGGTGGTGGTGCTGTATTGTCTTTTATAATATATCAAAATCAAAGTATATGTTATTTTATGCACAAATTGTCCTATTTCACTTTGATTTAATTTCTGTCACTCTCTAGAAGATCTCAAATTAAGAAATTACACTTAACTATGTAGAAGATTTAATGGCAAAGAATTTTTAGGGTCCTTTGCTAATAGCGGGTGATCTGGCATTGATCATTTAACAAATAACAAAGAACTGAAAAACTCTCGCTCTCTCACATTCATGTATATGTGTGTATATATGTACATATATGTTTAGATATGTATATTGCAAATATATCTACATATTTATATATGAATATTTCCAAAAACAAATCAGAAATACAGCAGATACTTTACCAACTGAAAAATTGAATAAATGCGTATCCTTTTAATGGAGGGAATGACATTTTTTTAATCTTCAAAATCTCACACAATTTTTATTGATAAGTTTTATTTTTATATTTTACATAGATTTCCTTATTGTATTGTTCTTCATCCCTCTTCCTACATGGTCATTTCATGATAAATATTTTTGAGTTTCTTGGGTATTAGGCCCTTAGAGTTTATTTTTTTTTCTAGTTAACTACTGGAAATAATACTTTTATTCATCATATTTAGCTTATTGAGAAATAAGTTATCAAATGGACTGTTTGTTCTAAAAATAAAACTAGAATTCATAAATTTGGTAATTTAGTTAATAAGGTTCTGTCAGATAAAATTTATGAAGGAAAAGTCTTTCCACCTAAAATCAGTATGAAGTTTGGGCAGTGAGAATGATACATTCTTTATGTCTATCTATAAAGTCTCTATCACAACCTTAGATGATTTTTTAATCCTGTTTAGAATCTTTTTTTTCCTAAAATACAAAAAAAAATTCCATTTCATTATCTATTATCACTATTTAATTTCAAGATAATGAGAAAGGAGATGCAGCTACCACTAAAAGAGTGGAAAACATGAAATGCATTAGACTTTCAATCAAAAACAACATACTGTAAAATAGAATATAATCCTAAAGAAGAAACAGAAATCTTCAATGAAATAAAAGACTTTGAAGCATTTGTAAGTAAAAAAAACTGACTAAAACTACGTAATAACTTTTAAATGTGAACTTGGGAGACAAGAGAAAAAGACCAAGCTAAAATACATATGAATGATCAACCAGAAGGGACTGTTTAAAGGGACCATTTAGGTGAAATGGTAATACAAAAAACCTAATGCCACACAAATCATGGTTTGAGTAAAGTAAAGCTGAAAATATGGAAGTTACTGTTTTATTTTGGTTACCTTAAAACAAGTAAAAAGCAGGAAAGGAAAATGATTAAACTGGGGGAGGGGAAAGAGAAGGATGATGAACATATCTTGTATAATCAGAGGGAGAAAATAAAAGTCTATACAAATGAGGAATGAGTGAATGAAAAATGAGTTAAGAATGAGAAGAATGTAGAGCTTAGTGTAGAAATGCCTTGGTGTAAAAATACAAGAGAAAAAGATAAAGGAATAGGAACAAATGAGAAGAAAGGAAAATAAGAGAGTACATAGGAAGATTAATTCATAAGTAAAACATTTTATAAGCTTGGAGAGGGGATAATGAAGAAGGTTTACAATACAATTCGTACAAGTCAAGAACCTGTGTTTGGGGTCTCAGTAAAAGGAAAGGAAAGGGGTATGGAAATGAAGGTTGATTTATCACCCAATGCATATTTTTTTCTAAGCTCATTTAGGTCCCAAGAGCAGTTTGCCCCCACCCCGCCATGGCAGAAGCTAAGAGGAGAAAAAAAAAAAGAATGGAATGAAATGCACAATTAATGATTATAACAGTGTGCTTGAATGGAATGAACTCACAAAATGAAAGAGGATAATAAAATGTACTAAAAACAGCATCAAGCAATATGGTATTTAGAAGAAACTAATGTAAACTACACCCTCACATACAGTTAAAGGGCTAAAGCAAAATCCACTATGTTTCAGCTGAACAACAACGATAGTACCAACAAAAACCACAGGAGGAGCTGTCATGCTCTCACACAAGGAAACAGGAAACACAGACTCTTCAAAGGGGAAAAAAAAGGTAACTGCATTTTGCCGAATATTGCCATAAACAAAGTATTGATTTAAATACTCAAGAGTAAGTGGTATATTCTAAATATTTAAGGAAAAGCTTCACAAATTACAGGAAGAAATATCTAATGAGATGATGATCATCATCATCATAATGACAGCTAATATTTATGTGGTACTATTAGTTTGCAGAGGGTTTTAAATGGATTACCTCTCTTTAAAAAATATTTCACTCTTTCTATTTACATCTAAAGAGAATTTTTAATATTCATTTAAAAAAAGGATTAGGGAGGTGGATAGGTGGGGCAGTGAATAGAGCAATGGCCCTGGAGTCAGGAGGACCTGAGGTCAAATGTGGAATGAGACACTTAACATGTACTAGCGGTGTAACCTCGGACAAATCACTTAAACCCAATTGCCCTGCCCACCCCCTCCAAAAATTAAAAAAAATATATATATGATTACAGTTACAAATTATTTCCCTTCCTTCCTTGCCACTACCTCCCTATAATGGCAAGCAAATTGATACTTTAGGTATATGCAATCATGATACACATATTTCCATATTAGTCATGTAAAAGAAAAAACAGGGGAAAAAACACAAAAAACAAAGAAAGTGAAATATCTATGTTTTGATCTGAATTCATACTCCTTTCTCTGGATGTGAATAGCTTTTTCTATCATGATTCTTTTGGAATTTTCTTTGATCCTTTTATTTCTGAGAATAACTTAGGAGTACATGGTTGATCATCAAATAATGTTGCTGTTCCTTTGTATAATGTTCTCCTGGTTCTGCTCACTTCACTCAGCATAAGTTTATGTAAGTTTTCCCAGTTTATTTTTTTCCAGAATTATGCCTCTTAACCACTTCTTATATCATAATAGCATTCCATTTCATTCCAATATCACAGCTTGTTCAGCCATTCCCCAATTGATGGATATCCCCTCAATTTCCAATTCTTTGCCACCATGAAAAGAGTTGGTATGAATATTTTTGTCCATGTAGCTTCTTTCCCTATTTTTATGGGCTCTATCAAATACAGACTTAATGGAGTTATTGCTGAATAAAAGGACATGCACAGTTTTATAGCGGAACATAATTACACATTACTCCCTAGAATTTTTGGATCAGTTCTCAACCTCATCAATGTTGAATGTATCCCAGGTTTACCACATCCTCTCTAATTTTATGACTCCTTTTCTGCCATATTAGCCAATATGAGAAATGTGAAGTGGTACCATAGATTTGTTTTAATTTGTATTTGTCTAATAAATAGCGATTTAGAGCATTTCTTCATATGACTACAGATAGCTTTAATTTTTCATATGACTACAAATAGGTTTAATCTCTTCAACCAAAAGTTGTCCACATCCTTTGACTATTTATCAATTGGGGAATGGCTTGTATTCTTATAATTTGCCTCAGTTCTCTCTATATTTGAGAAATTAGACCTTTATCAGAGAACTTGCTGTAAAGATTGCTTCCCAGGTTTCTGCTTTCCTTCTAATCTTGTTTGCATTGTTTTGGTTTATGCAAATCCTTTTTTAACTTAATATAATAAAATCAGCTATTTTACATTTAGTAATGCTCTCTATCCCTTGTTTGGTCATAAATTCTTCCTTTATTGATCTTACACGTAAATTATTCTATGCTCTCTTGGTTTGCTTACTGTATCATCCTTCATGTCTAAATCATGTAGACAATTTTATCTTGGTATATAATGTAAGATATTGGTTTATACCTAGTTTCTGCCATATTGTGTTACAGTTCTCCCATCAGGTTTTGACCAGTATTGAATTTATATCCACAACTCTATTTATGTGCCAGTACCAGATAATTTTTATGTTTACTGCTTTATAATACAATTTTGGATCTGGTGTATCCCAGTCACTTTCCTTTGTATTTTTTTTTTCATGAATTGCATTAATATTCTGGATGTTTTGTTCTTCCAGAGGAATTTTGTAATTTTTTTAACTTTGTAAACTAATTTTTGAGTCGTTTGATTGGCAAGACACTGAATACATATATTAACTAGAATTTTCCTTTTTATGATATTAGTTTAGTCTACCTCTGAGTAATTGATATTTTCCAATTTTTTGGATTTGACTATTTCTACGAAAAGTAGTTTGTAATTGTGTTCATATAATCCCTGGGTTTATCTTGGCAGGGAGATTCCCAAACATATTATATTGTCTACAGTTATTTTTAAATGGCCTTTCTCTTTCTATGTCTCTTTTCTAGGCTTTGTTGGCCAAATATAAAAAAAAATGATGGGGGCGGCCAGGTAGCACAGTGAGTAAGAGCACCGGCTCCAGTGTTGAGAACACCTGGAGATCGAATCCCGGGCTCAGACACTTAGCACCCACCCAGAAACACCTGGCCGTGTAACCTTGAGCAATTGCTTAGGGGCAGCCAGGTGGCTCAGCTTTAAATGGGAGGATTTGCTAGAGAATCCATCTGGCCCTGGGGATTTTTTCTTAAGGAGGTCATTGATGACTTTTTTTTTTACTTCCTTTTTGGAGCATGGGGTTATTTAAGTACTATACTCCCTCTTCTCTTAATCTGGGCAATTTGTATTTTCTTAAGTAATCATAAATTTCCCTTAGATTTTTATATTTATTGGCATACAACTGGAGAAACTATTTCTTGATTGCTTTAATTTCCTCTTCACTGATGAATTCATCCATTTCTTCAATAATGTTTTTTTTTTTTAGTTTTGGAGGGCAATTGGGGTTAAGTAACTTGCCTGAGGTTACATGGCTAGTTATTTTGTGTGTGGGTGTTAAGTGTTTGAAGCTGGAACCAAACTCTTGTCCTCCTGACTCCAGGGTCGGTGTTTTACTCACTGTGCCACCTATCCACCCCTCTTCAATCATTTTTGATACAAAAATAAAACCTTTTATCCTTTTTTTAAATCAGATTAAGTAATGATTTATTTATTTTATTGTTTTTGTAAGAAAATATAACACTTTCTAGTTTTGTTGATTAGTTTAGTGGTTTCCTTGCATTTGATTTAGTTAATCTCAACTTTGGTTTTCAGGATTTCAACTCTGGTGTCAGTGGGGGATTTTCAATGTTCCTTATTTAGATTATTTTTAGTTGAATGCCTAATTCACTGATCTTCTCTTTCTCTCTTTTATTGATATAAGAATTTAGAGAGTTTTCACTGTATTAACACTACCTTGTTCTTTGTATTTTCATATTCATGAGACATAAACTTCCACTTGACCATATAATTCTTATTCACTACATAGTTGTAGTTGTCAGTCTGCCAATAAGTTACTTCTTATTGTAGCTATATGGCCAGCCCAGCGGCTCTTCCGGTCATATATTCCTTTATGCCTTGTCTTTAGCATAAAGAATACATTGGCGTTCATTTATCGGCTCAGTTTCACTGGGTAGATGCTTATTTGTTGTATTCTTAGCTCATTTGCCTTTTGGAATATCAGAATCTATGTGCTCTGATCCCTTAATATTGAAGTACCTAAATCCTGTGTAACCCTAACCATGGCTCCTTGATTTTTGAATTATTACTTTTTGACTGCTTGCACTATTTTCTCTTTCATCTGGGAGTTTGGAAATTTGCCTACAATGTTGTTGGGAGTTTTCATTTTGGGATCTTTTTGTAGAGGTGATTAGTAAAATCTTTCAGTGTCTACTTTGTCCTCTGGTTCTAGGATATCAAGACAATTTCCTTTAATAGTTTCTTGACATATGATGTTCAGGTCCTCTTTTATTTTGTCATGGATTTCGGGTAGTTCAACAATTCTTAAATTATTTTCCATAACATTTTTTTCCAATGAGGTATTTTACATTTTCTTCTACTTTTTTTTTAATTTTGCTTGACTGATTCTCAATTTGTCATGAAGACATAAACTTCCACTTGACCAGCAGTAGGAAACCTGTGACCTTGAAGCTACATATGGTCTTCTAAGTCCTTTGGGGTGGCCTTTTGACTTATTCCAAATTTTACAAAATAAGTCCTTTGATTAATTTGATTTGTTTTAGGAAGAATCTATTCAATCAAAGAGTCCCACTTGAGGACCTAGAGGGCCACATGTAGTTTTTAGGCTCCCTGTTCCTCTCACCTGCCCTTGTCCAATTTCTAATCTTTTAAGGACTAGTTTTCTTCCATTAGCCTTTTTACCTGTTTTCCAATTGGCCAATTCTACTTTTAGGGAATTGTAATCAGTAAATTTTTGTACATACTTTTTGTGTTGTGCTATACTGAGGGAGGAATATGGGGGTGACTTGTGCTACTCTGAAGCATGTTGAAGGGCCTGGTGCTGGCATCTACCTGTTTTCCCAATGCTTTTCTGAGGCTCATGGCCTTTTTGCTGACTTGCTAAGGTGAGGTTTGCTGTTGGCTTGCTGGGATGCTGCCTGCCCTGGACTGCCCTCCCTTTTTACTGAAGTGATACAGACCTTTTCTAATGATCTTCCCAGTTGTCTTGGGCTAGAAAATAGCTTCCAATCAACTTTTTGTTGTTTCTGTGATTCTAGAATTCATTTGGGGTCATTGTAGTTGTTTGGAAATGAATATGGGAGAGTTCAGGTGATTTCCTGATTACTTAGGCATCTTTCCTCCAAGAAGTCCCTCAGAGGTTCTTTACATGTATTCTAATTTTATCTTTACAATAATTCCATGAGGTAGGTGGCTTCAATATAATCTGAGAGTTAGACAGAGCTAATGACAATAACAACTAAATGGGAAAGAATAAAAAAAATCTGAATAGAATTTTAGAAAAGTTAAGTAACATATATATCTTGTAATTATTGGATGGCAATAGAAAGGTATATTCAAATTTCTCACCTAACCAAAGATATCTGTACAGAAATTTACCATGTATTCCAGAATAAAACTCCTTATAAATATGTAGAAAAATACTAGTAACAAACATGTCCTTTAGTGACTAAAATCAAATAAAATTACATTCAATTTAATTCAATAAACACTTATTAAGTACCTTCTATGTCTCACATACTATTCTTAGTGCTGGGGATACAAAAAGAGTCAATGGGCAGCTAGGTGGCTCAGTGAAAGAGGGCCAGCCCTAGAGTCAGGAAGACCTGACTTCAAATCCAGTCTCAGACAGTTGACATACTTACTATTTGTGTGACCTTGGGTAAATGACTTAACCCCAAATGCCTGCTTACCCCCCTCCAAAAACAATAAATAAAAATACACAAAAGATATTCTTTTCTTTCAAGGAGCTTAAAAGGGGAGATGACATGCAAATAAATGTATGCAAAGTATATACTACATATAAAGCATAAATAGAAAATAATTAAATGATGGGAAGCTCTTGAATTAAGTAAGACTTCTTGTAGAAGGTAAAATTTTAGTTGGAATGTAAGGGAAAACAGGGAGGCCAGTAGTCAAAGCATAGAAGGGAGAGTGTTCCAAACATAGTGCAAAACCAGAGAAAATGTCCAGAGTCAAGAGATTAGAGTATCTTGTTCATGGAAGAGCTGGGACACCAGTGTCACTGAATCCATTCATATGTAGTGGGGAGTAAGACGAAAGAAGACTGAAAATGTAAAGTGGGGCTATGTTATAAAGGACTGAACTTCAAACATAATTTGTATTGCATACTGGAGGCAATAATAAGCAACTGGGGATTATTGATATGGGTTGATGTGATCCCACGAGTGTTTTAGGAAAATCACTTTAGTGGCTAAGTGGAGGATGGACTAAATAGGAAGACACTTGAGGCAGAGACTCTTATCTACAGGCTATTCCAATAATCAAGACATGAGTGATGAGGGCCTGGACTACAGTGATAGCAGTGTCAGAGGACAGAGGAGGCATACTGGAGAGATGTTACACAGACAAAATTGGCAGGCTTTGGCCATAGCTTGTGTATGGGTGGTAAGAGACAGTGAGGAATCCAGCATTACTTAAACTTTGCAAGCCTATAGACTGGGGCAATGGTTTTTTCCCTCTACAACAATGAGGAAGGTAGGAGAGAGAGAGGATTTAGAGAAAAATCTAATGAGTACTGTTTTCTACATGTTGAGTTTCATCTATCTACTGGACATCCAGGTGAAGATGTCTGAGAGATAGTTGTAGATGTGAGATTGAAGGTCAGTAGAGAGAATGAGATGGGAAAGGTAGATTTCCAAATCATCAGCACAGTGTCTGACACATAGTAGGTGCAATATAAATGCTTATTCCCTGTCTTTCCCTTTAGACAACTAGAAATGCCATGTTTTTAAAGAAATTCTTAAAGAACTGTTAAATTTGGAGGCAGCTAGGTGGCACAGTGAATACAGCACCAGCCCTGGATTCAGGAGTACATGACTCCAAAGGAAGCCTCAGACACTAGTTGTGTGACCTTGGTCAAGTCACTTAACCCCAAAGCCCTGCCTTTCCCCCTCCAAAAAGACAAAAAAATGGTTAAGTTCCTAGCATACTCTCTTATACATTACTAGAGTTGGCCCTTAATGAAAACATTTGTTTAATTGAAAAGCAAGAAATTCTCATTTACGATAAAAATAACATGTTAAATCAATTTCCTATGTCCTAATGACAACTTTAATTTACACAAAGTAATGGGATAAGTTGAATAAATAAATTCCCAGTTCACACTGCACACCAGAAAGCAAATTTAAATTTAACAGTCAATAGATTCCAAGCACTTGGTCATGTCAGCTGGACAGTGAGACTCCAGACAAGAATTCAAAGTTCAAATTAATTACATACTTACTGCTTACTCTAATCAGGATATATGGGAAGAAGGGACATACATGTTCAAAGACAATTCACTGCTACTTAGGGAATAACATGAAAGGTGATACTCAGTATTGTTCTTTCCTCAATATAGAACAGTGCATCTAAATATTCTCTTATGCATTTGGGCCTGCCTAAGAATTTGGTAGTAATGATGGCTTGGTCATGAACACACAATAGTAGTTCAGGTATCTTTCTGAACATTTTCTTCCTACTTTAAAAAATTAGGGATTTGTATTAGACGGTCTCTAATATCTCTTTTATGCTACACTATTTGGAAACCCTTAGGTTTCCTGGAATTTTTGTTAAAAATTCTGGCAACAATTTTCAGATATATTATCTTCTTCCTAAAATGATATAATGATACACTGACAGAATAAGACAGCGAATAAGATTCAGCTATATATGAATAACTTTACTTCAGCATACTAGAGTGATCCATTTCAAAGACAAAGTCTAATTCAATAACTTTTGAGTTAAACCCTTCTTTTCTTGGTCTTCATGCTAGATAGCACATGTAAAGCCACAAAACACACATGTCACATGTTATAAGGCAGACAAGACATAGGTTGGTCTATTAAGTCAAATTTTATATTGTAATGAAATGAAACACTATAGACAGGGTTATGCTGGAGCCAGATAATAATTATGTGAACTATTTGACAGCATTTTAAGTTGTTGGGTAAATATTAATTTCTGGTCTGGATACCTCCCTTAGACTTTTGAAAATTTAAAGAGGAAATAAAATCTGTATTCACAAATGGCAAAAATGTGTAACTACCTATATTTTCCACCAATTCAACAATTTTTAGGCAATTTATAACATATAACAGACAAGCTGATAGAAATCCAAAATAATGTCAGAGTATAGGAAAATACTCATATTGTGTCCTAAAAGTAAAAATATTAAAAAAATAGAGTAATCCCTTGATTTATTCCATACATGTCAACTAAAATAAATTTTAATGAATAATGGACTTGAATGAATACCACCACATAATACAAATATTAATGGATAAAAGTGCTTTTCCGCATAAGTATAACATGCCCTTGTTTATTATGTCATTATCATAAAATGTTTATGTCAGTAATAAGAAAGGTTAAAGTTCAGTAAAGCCTTCTTTCTAAAATTATTTTAAATATTTATATAAAGTGCTGAGGAATATGCCATTTTTTTTGTCTATAGGGAGAGTGATTGGCTTTTGCTTATCATCATAATACCCCTAGTAAATAACATGCAAAACTCTTCATGACTGGTTCTCAGAAATTCACTTAAGTAAATGAAAATCATGTTGATTTTATTGGCAAATAAAACCTGTGAATTTAATTACAGTGGGACTGAGTTATTTCTTCATCATTTTATACTCATCTGTTTTTCATCATTTTGATTAATTTGTTAGTCAAATATTCATTATGTGGATATTTCCATGCCCTCACTAAACATGTTAGTAGATGTCCTTCAGTCATCACAGTATGCATTCTTTTAGCCCTCATGATCTAAAGATACTCATGTAGTCCATGATCCAATTAGCAATAAATCTGTGAGAATTAATTCATCATATATAAATATCTTCTACACTAGTCATGCTTTGATGTCTTCTCATAGCATAGAGGTAACCCTGAGTTCTTGAAGGTAATTTGAAGGCATGTCAGAGAAGCACCAGGCTGGTCAGGTTCTAACAGACTGAAAACATTTTTTGAGTATGAATCTGGCAAAAAAAAAAAACTCCATGTGTGTCAGTCAGGTATCAAACTAGACAGTTATGACTGCCTAATGAATAATTATTCCAGTTATGAAAAACTAATGAAGATGGTATGTTAGTGTATAGGAAAGTTTCCATCTGCATTAGTAGGAGTATACACACTATCTATCTATCTATCTATCTATCTATCTATCTATCTATCTATCTAAAAACAATGAATACTAGAAAAAATGAACTAAATACCATGTATCTATAAGGAAATGAGAGTTTATATATGATCGTAATATTTATCTATTATTGGTCCCCATATAAGAAAATTAGAAGCATGAGAAAGTAATGAGAAAATAAATTGAGGCTTGATATAATAATAAATACCCTACTTAAAGTTATCCAAAAGAACAGGCTACTTCAGGACTTTGTAATATCCCCTTTACTAGTGGTTTTTAAATAAAGGCTGGATGTTGACTTGTCAAAGACATTACAGAGGATATTTTTGTTCAATTGGGCTTAGACTAAATGGCCTCCATTCTCTTTCAAGATGAAGATTTCATGAACTTGTATTTTATATAAAAAGATATATTGAAGGGGGTAAAATCAGCATACCATGTTATTGAAACAGAATTCTCGTAGTAAAGTGTCTCAGCCATAGTGTAGGAAGTGTGGAATTTGAAATATTATTCAAGACTCTTCCTTTAGAATGGGTATGACATTATAAATGTGAATTTTTATGTAAGGGGTACAACCAATGTAATAGACAAATAGGGAACTTCCTAATATGAGAGGAAATAATGAAGTCTGAAATTTTATTTTAGAAATAAGGAAGCCCTGGATATCAGAGGTAACATCAGACTATTGAATGTGCATACTCCTGACTGAGGAACTGGGTTTATATCCCACCCTACCTGGGGACCTATAGCACTGGAAGTACTTGCTCTGCATAGAAGATGTATATATTTCTTCTGAATTTTCATGACACATGTAGTAATGTTTACTCCTTTTCCACCTGTAGGGAAGGTAGGAGAGGATTGCAATAGCTTCTTTCCATGCTTTCTTAAAAGATGCAAAAAAAACCTTAGACTACCCCAGGACTATTTCTTTATGGAAATTCATACTTTTTATTGATCTAAAATTATATTAAATATGCTTGTTTATGGAAAACAACAGGGTATATGAAAAATGCATGATTTATCCCTGGAAAAAGATCATATATTCAACCTCAAAACAGTATAATAGAAACCATATTGAGTCTGACAATGATCTAGAGAGTCAGTTAAAAAAAATGATCAAAAAATCTAAAGGAAAAAAATCAGCAAACTCCTTCATCCAGCCCACAATTGCTTCAAAAAATGTAATCTTTGAAAGAAGAATCTTTCCAGAGAAGCCAGAAAGAGTATAGGTAAACAGATCAGAAATCTAAGCCAGGAGTAAGGAAGTCCCAGTGGATGTAGAATGCCATCCTTAGGACTAATCAAGGAATTTCCAGGGGATACAAAGTTCCCTCAAGCATACTGATAGGGAGATCCGGGGGGGACAAAAGTAGTAGCAATTGTGGCTTTTTATGTTATTAAGAAGCAAAGTAAAAAGGAAAAGAAAAGGAATATGTTAAATTATAAATTAAGAAGTGAGTAACTCAATATTTCTCATAAAGGGAATATACCTATTACACATTTGTGCCTGACTTTTAAAAAATTAACTATGTGCTGAAGGATAGAAATATTGTAAACAAATAAAAAGCAGAAATATTAAGCTCATCATCACATTACACAACACAAAAATATTATAAATGAAAGAACTTTGAAGAAAGCATTAGAATTTAAATGGTGACTAAATATTTAATCATAAATAATTATTGGGTCAACAATAAATCACAGAAAGAATAGATGCCTTCGTCACAGAAAATTATTAAGAGATGATATGCCAAAACTTTTTGGTAAGCATTTTTATGGGCACTTTCAAGAAGGAAAAAAAATACGTCTCTATACAATTTAACAAGCAAAAAAAAAGAATATAGAAGTCAATAATTAGTTATAAAAAATTAAGCAGTGCAACTATATCCCCCAAAACTTCTAAAACAAAGAATTAGTCTACTAAGAAGAGAAAAGCATAATACCATAAATTTTAATGATAAGCAAGTGACCATATCAGGAACAGTGAAGCATGGGGGAGCTGAAATAGAGGAGTGAGAACTTGTAAAAATAAAAAGGCCACAACATTTTTTCTTCTAATCACAGAGATGGAATTGCCATCTCTACCTCATCCATCAAGTAAAGATGTTATGGTGATGATTTTATATCACTGAGAAGACTTTGGATGAGGTAGTTTGGATATGGGTTAAGAAGATGCTTCTTTGACAATTCTTAAAAGATGATCAAAGATTTATGTTCTATATACAGGGGTCATTATACTGTTGCTCTTACCAAAAAAAGAGGGTCTCAGAGCCAGACCCCAGGTGCTGAATTAGGAACACCCATTATCACCCTATCATTGGCAAATGGGTCTTGGAGGCAGAACCTGGTAACAGAATAGTCACAACGTTGTTGATCTAACCTAGGAGAGAAGATCTTAAAAGATCTTCAGACTGAGGGAGCATCATAGAACTAAACTGCTGTGGCTTTGGCATCAGCTGCAGGGCACAAGAACATAAAGTTCAGAATCAAAGAAAGATAAAATAAACCCACTTAGTTCTAATTCAAGACGAAAGATTGAAAAAAAAGAACACACACTCTATCTAGATATAGTTAGTTAAATATAGACATATAGATATCTTTATAGAAATTCATACATGTCTATATAGATATCCATATCTGTACCTATATCTATATTGAGAGGTTATGTGTATATAGAAATAGATTTGTATAAAATAGAGATATACATGTATACACATAATTATATATATGTGTGTGTGTGTGCAAACACATTTACATATACATATGATACATGCATGTATAAATGCACCTTTATAGTGTAAATGCATACATAAAATATATATGTATACTAAAAGATTTATGATGACAGGCATGAGCAAGGCTTAATTCCAGAAGAGGAGAAAAACTGTAAATGGCCTAAACCAAGTTTAGTTGCAGGATCACTTGGAATACCTAAAAGACATGAAACAAGAGATGTTTTTGAAGATTTTAAAATCATTTGATAGTTAAAAATGGGACTTCTAAAGGCAAGAAATAGGAAATAAATGAGAGGTATAGAGCAAAGACTTGGAAAAAGAATTAACAGCATAGCAAAATTGGTTTTAGATAAAAGAGTAGGGGTGGCTAGGTGGTGCAGTGAATAGAGCACTGGCGCTGGAGTCAGGAGGACCTGAGTTGAAATCCGACCTCAGATACTTAACACTTACTAGCTAATACTAACACTAAGTGACTTTGGGCAAGTCACTTATCCCTAGTTGCCTCTCCAAAAAGAAAAAAAAAGCACGAAAAATGTAATAAGTAGTCAATTCTCTGAAAATTATAAGGCACCAACAATTAGATAATGAACAATTTTGAAACACTTAAAATATCTTATCATGGTTCAGCATGATTCTTGAGGCCTAATGATTAAGTATGTTACCTACTTCCTAATATCTCTCAGTGATGGAAAATAGACAACCTGAGATACTTTTATTTTTTGACATGGGCCATATGAGAATTTGCATTGTTTGACTATGCTTACTTGTTAAAAAGGTTTTCCTTCCCCTGCCCTGAGAGATGTGGCTTCAGGAGAAATAATAAATGCTGATAATTGCTTATATATCTTATCTATACCTACATGCATACATAATACAAACAGATTGATGAATTGATCATGCAAATAAAATTATATTAAAAAGTAACAAATCAAAACCCAAGTAATCAAAAATATTAAATTGTGAAAAATAAAAGAAGAAATAATAAACTTGAAAAATAAAAAATATGTAAAAAAATAAGAACTGATTCAAATATAATGAAATGGTAAAGTCAATGTGATTTTTAAGCAAAGTTAGGGAGAAAATCTATAACACCACTACTAAAGCTTTTTGTCTTAATTGCACAAATAGAAAAAATAAAGAGAATTATTAGACAGTATTTTCCCAAATATATAACAACAAAATGTATATAACAAAAAGGAATAGATTAATATTCGTAACATGACAGAATGATCATGTTCAAAATAATAACCCAACATCAGAAAAAAATTGTAAATTAAATTAGAAAGGAAAAAAAAAACAATCTAAGGCATAGCTTGATTTATTGATTAATTCTATCAAGTATTGAAGGAATAATTAATTCGAACATATGAACTGCCAGTGAATAAATAAGCATGAGTGAAAAAATTCAAAATTTCACCTTTTTGCAAATGATTATTAATGATGGCTTATTTAGATCATAGTCTACTAAAATTATATATTGTTATTTTTTCTGCATAATAGCAACAACATTCAGTAGGAATATATAGAAAGAAAAATTCCAATAAAACTTCACATAATATATAAAATATTTGAAAATCTACCTATTGGAACACTCACAAGTATTGTATCACTACAAGTATGAAGCATTCATCACAGAGATAAGTTCTTGTAAAAATAATTCAGGTTGTTGTAATTGCTTATTTTGGACTATATCAATACAATAAAACATTATTAACTAAATTAATAACTCTAGAATAAATGACAGAATTAATAATTTACTAAAAAATATAAAATTTAGATAATTTCAAGGAACAGTGAAAAAAAGGGAAGCAAGGGATTTTAACATAACTACATCTTAACCCATGACACAGAGCATTAGATGTCAAAATATTTAGTACTGCTTAAGAAATAGGAAAGTTGATCAGTGGGATTGATAATGAGCACACAATTCACAAATCAGTTAGTATCATGTACAAAAAGTCCAAAGACTTGAGGGTGGCTAGGTGGTGCAGTGAGTAAAGGGCCGGCCCCGAAGTCAGGACGACCTGAGTTGGTTTCTGGCCGCAGGTACTTAACACCCCCCTGTAGCAGCAAGCACCCCAAGCGTCCTCAGGGTTTGCAGCTACCACAGGTTCTTGGATCTGCTTTGTTAAAGGAAAGCAACTCAAAATGGGTTAACAAGCTTACTTTAATCAGTCAGACATATATCGTTTACCTTGTTCGGGAGAAAAGGTCAGCACCCTGAACCTCAAAGTATACAGGCATAATTATCAAGACAGAAACATCAAGTAGACAGATTTCCAAACTGTCCAACCATTACATCCATACCCAGTCAACATCTGGGTTTCCACATTCTGGGTTTTTCAAAGCTGGGGGACTCTCAACAACGGCTTCCCAGAATTCAGATCAAATCACAGAACACTTCTCAAAGTGAGTCCCAAAACAAAGCTACACATCAGGGCTTATATAGCTTTCTCCTGGCTCAGAGAATGTAACAACCTTATTGACCCACTGGCCAATCAAAAAGTATCTACTGAAAAACAAGCCTCCCTCCCCAGGCTTCTGCTGCACTTTAGCCTAGGGGCAGGGAAGATCTTTAAATCTGCATTTCCATTACACCTCCCTTACCCCCACCCCCCACAAAACTAGCCCTGTAACCTTGGACAAGTTACTTAAACCCAATTGCCATCCAAAAGGGGAAAATAAAAGAAATCCAAAGACTCAAAGTACTGGGGAAAAGATTCACTGCTTAACAAAAACTCCTATGAGGACTGGAAAGCAGTTTAACTGAAATTACATGTAAATCAAGACTGTGTGGAATGTACCATAATATTACTTGAATGGGTTCAGGATCTAGCTACAAAAGTTACATCCTAAACAAATTTGAAAAGCAAGTAAAAAAAAGTAACAACCAGGTGTAAAGGAATTGTTACATAAAAGATTAAAGGAATCACAGAAGATAATATCTTGATTTATAAATAATTTTTGTATATATAAGTAGTGTATCTTTCTTGTCCTAGCAAAACCTTAGGTTGACATATACCTCAAAGAGACCACAAAAGCAAAGAATTCCTCATTTGTAATGCACACACACACAACACACATATACATGCTCATACATAAACACTCCTTTATGGAAATATTTTGTTTTTTCTTTAGCAAAGCCCTAGAATCTGATAGGTTGCTTAGTAGTTGGGGAAGGGGTTAATATATCCTGCATATGATTGTAAGAGAAAATTGTTTTCATGTCACAAATGATGAAAAAAATGATTTTAAACATTAAAATTGGAAAAATAAAAGAGTTCGGGGTTGAGCCAAGATGGCAGAGTAAAAGGAGGGAATTGCTTAAGCTCTACCCACAATTCCTCCAAATACATGTAAAAATGATTCTAAACAAATTCTATAGCTACAGAAGCCACAAAATGATAAAGTAATACACATCTTCATCCCAAGACAGCCTGGAAGGTCAAGAGGAAGTGTATATTTCACCAGACTGTGCTGCCACACACAGGCCAGAGCACGCCTCAGGGGACTGAATAACTGGCAGCTATGGGAGGTTACAGACCTCTCAACACACAAACACCAATGACAGCATAGCAAGTCAGTGGGAAAACTCTAAGGAACCTGGGTGAAAGAGGACCGTGGTCTAGGTCGTCCTCAGCCCTGGGCCAACAGAGGTGGTAAATGGAGCAGCAGAAGCAGCAACTTCCAGAGTTCCTGGTGGCTGATCAAAGGGTTATTGCACAGATCTCTTTGCTTGCTCCAAGGCAGGATTCTCTTACTTTGTCCTGCTTGGATCTGTATCGCAGTCATGGGTGGTAGTCCTGGGGTTAGGAGGAGCACCTACATGCATTCTGAAATTTGTGGCAGTGGTGGAAAAGGAATCTCCTCACTATTCCAAATAAGAAAAGAGGGCTTGAGGTCACTCACAAACAAGAATGCAGGCCGGGAGAGGGATAAACATCTCTTCTTTGAACACACCAGGTTGCAATAACTGAAAATTTATAGATCGCTAGAAGTTTCTCTGGAAACAGCTGTATAAGACCCTTGAAGCCTGGGACAATACATTCACCCAGATGCACACACCGACTGGAATCAGATTTCTAACATGACAAAGAGTTAGAAAGTCAATATTTGGATGGGAAAAAGAGCATACAGTATTAAAAGAAAAATCAGATTATAGAATCTTACTTTGGTGACGAAGAAGATAAAAACATGAAACCAGAAAAAAACAAAGTCAGACTCGTACATCAAAATCCTCCAAGAAAAACATGCATTGGCCCCAGGTCATGGAGGAACTCAAAAAGGATTTTGACAAACAAGTAAGAGAGGTAGACGGGGAAAGGCAAAGAGAAATGAGAATGATACAAGAAAATCATGAAAAATGAGTCAACAGCTTGTTAGAGGAGATCCCCAAAAATATTGTTGAAAATAAGACCTTAAAATATAGACCAGGGGAAATGGCAAAAGAGGTCAAAAAAGTCAATGAGGAGAAGAATGCCAGTAGAGCAGAATTGGTCAAAAGGAGGTCCAAAATCTCACTTAAGAAAGTAATGTCTTACATATCAGACTAGAGCAACTGGAAGCTATTGACTATGAGAAATCAAGAAATTATGAAGCAAAACTAAAAGAATGAAAAAAAAATAGGAGGCAATGAGAAATAACTCTTGGGAAAAAGCACTGATATGGAAAATAGATCCAAGAAAGAGAATTTAAAAATTATTGGACTACCTGAAAATCATGATAAAAAAATAATCTTTCAAGAAATTATCAAGGAAAACTGCCCTGACATTCTAGAACCAGAGTGGAATATAGAAAATGTAACAATTCAATGATCACCTCTTGAAAGAGACTGCAAAAGGAAAACTTCTAGGAATATGGTAGGCAAATTCCAGGGTTCCTAAGTCAAAAAGAAAATATTGCAAGCAGCCAGAAAGAAACAATTCGAGTATTGTGCAAATACAATCGGGATAAAACAAGGCCTATCAGCTTCTACATTAAGGGATTAAAGGACTTGGAATAAGATATTATGGAGGTCAGAGGATCTAGGATTAAAACCAAGAATCACCTACCCAGCAAAACTGAGTATACTACTTCGCAGAAAAAAATGGATATTTAATGTAATAGAGGACTTGTGAGCATTCTTGCTGAAAAAACCAGAACTGAATAGAAAATTTGGCTTTAAAATATGAAAGTTGAGGGATACATGCAAAGGTGAAAAGCAAAGAGAAATCATAAGGCACTTAGTAAAGTTGAACTGTTTATATTCTTAAATGGAAAGATGACTTTTGTATCTCATGAGACTTTTCTCAATATAAGGGTATTTGGAAGGAAGATTAGATAGATAGATAGATAGATAGATAGATAGATAGATAGATAGATAG